>NW_008667616.1:11768-45908 GCF_000695815.1 Acanthisitta chloris | reverse complement strand
TAGGGAACTAAAACAGCCAAACAATTCATTGCAACCATTGCATAGTTACAGCTTCTTGCAGCAGAATTTGAAAACCTATGAGGAAGAAGGTCTGGAAGGGAAGATTAGAGATGGTTGAAGGTCTGGAAGGGAAGATTGCAGATGGTTGATCATGGTTTCTAAGTCTTTTTTGCAATGGTTTAAAACCAATGTAAAAGGTTACAAAAGACCATGTCCACTCCTACAACATGCACAGAAAGCTGAACTCTAGCTAGACAGGTCTGGCCAGCTGAGACAAAGTGTTCCTCCCAGCCCTTATGATATTTTGTAGCCATCTATTCTCAGAGAGCTTGTCTTTGGTGTTTCAGGTTGGTTTACCCCTGGAGAGCTTCACCCATCTGTAAGTTTGTCATTAGAGAATTTGCTGTAGGTAAAATACAGGGCAAAATATGCTTGGAGAAATGTAGAAATGCCCCCACTGGAGAGCTTACTTTCACTGTGGAAAAGTCATCCATTTCCTCTAATGTTCATGAGTCATTTACTGGACTGAATTATTTTTAGTATAGGTAGTTGTTAAACATGGGATTATAAGCAAATGTATGCCTGAGTGCTATTTAAACACTTTTCCTTGACACTGTGAATTGATATTGCAGGCATCATTAGATGGTCTGCACTCTGAAGGGTGGAGGGCTCTGTTAATAAAAATATGCTTTATACACAGCCTTTATGATAAGCTTTTTAGGCCCAGTTATGATTGATTTTAAGCTACTTGATTCTCTGAAAAACATGCAAAAATATCCATTGCCTGTTCAGCTGAAACAGGAACTTTCTGTAAATTAGGTCTCTGAGATGGAAGGAAGATGCTAAAGGAATTGAGTATTTCATTCTATAGTTACACAGACATATCAAGCCTGTCTCTGTAAGCTTCAGTAGACATCAGCTTATAGGGCAGTATGGAGGGGACATAAAAAAATTGAAGGCAGTAATCTATCCACTTTAGAGTGCTAAAGGATTGTGCTACAATTTATGACTCAGGGTTCATAGCCATTTCTTAATGGGCTTACTGTAGGTTTTCAGTGTGTTATTTTAGGCTGGCAGTCAGAAAAATAAGAGCAGGTATGCTCTATTGAGAGCAAAAATAATACCAGTGATGCTTTATCATTAGGTTAGTAGAAATATTCATATGTGTATGGTTAACTTTAATCTCTAGCATCTTGGCTTTCCACTAATTCTTGCTATTAATATTTTACTTCATACTTTTTTGCTGATGAATCTATTGTCATGGTAGTGTTAGATCATAGGTTAGACTCTATGATCTCAGGGGTCTTTTCCAGCCTTTATGATTCTGTGATTCTATCATAGTGGCAAATAAAAATTAAGATGAAAGAATTATAGAGGTCATCTAAGACACTGATCTATTTTTTAAGGGAATAGAATGACCTTTCAGATTGAGGGAGGACATAAATCAAATTATTAATGGATTTAATTATATTGATTGACATGTTATTGCTTAACATTTGTCAGGAAAGATAATTTCATCATTAAGACTATTGAGCTATTTTGCAGTCATGTTCATTCCTATAAATAAGATTACAAATGCAATTAATACAAATATTTTAATAGCAAGCTGAAATCTGCATCGCTGCAATGGCTGATTATTACTGAAGCATCCAATTCATGGTAGAGCTTTCATGTACCACCTTTAATACTTCATTGACCACAAGCCTATGAATTATAGACAAAAATCTAGTCTAATCCATGCTCCTGCACCAAGACAAAACCAAGAGCATCTGCACTGTTTCCCAATTTAGTACAAATATGCTGTTTGTAAATTGATGATTTCAAGTAACACTTGAATGGTGTTAACACCATTCAGAAGGTTGAAATCTCTCCTTCCATAGGGCAAGACCAGCACTTGAATCCACAAGTTGTCTAGGTATCTCCTGCATGATTTCTCAATAACTTCAAGCAGCATCTAGAGGCATCATTCTTTCTTCCTGTGACACTCATCTTCAAGACAGCCTGCTGTCAAGACTACCAATAATATCAGTAGTGTTGTACGTATTTCAGCAATTATTATGTTGACTCTCTGGATGAAACAGCAAATCATGCATAGTTAATGCACTAATCTAGATTATAGATCTCAGACTTAGAAATGCAGCATTATGGCTCTCAATTTGAGAATCATTTTATAGAGGACACATTTAGATTACTATGGAATCCTAGACTTCAGAACCTGAGCTAGCTTTTGACTGGGCAGAAAGGATTTCTTTTGCAGATCTGCAGAGATCAAAGAAAGGTAATCTGTTCTGTTCAAGCTTGCTTGTAAAATATTCTTAGGTTGATAATTCTTTTAAAGTAAACCAAGGTGTGATAGAAGGGGGCTGCAGTGAAAATTTGAATAGAATCTTAACTAAGATGTCTGTTACCAAATGACTGACAGCATAGCAAGGAATACAAATGCAGCAGTCTCTCATTGACAACAAGGACTGAAGTCATAGATTTAAAATCTGACAGAACACTGTCATCTGGTGGCAAATTGAAAAGAGTACACACTCTGAGCTTGTTCCATTCTGCTTCCATTTGAAGAGGTTTATTTTAATAATCAATTAATTTGTTTCAAATTACCTAGAATTCAGCCCAAGTTCTGGATTGTTCACATCATTAAAAAGGAAGCTTGGCACTGCAGATGCTGTTAGTTAAGCCAGAAATAAATTGCCACAATGTACGACTTATATTGGAAGCAATGCCTTAATATTTCAGTTCTCCAGATTGTCACAGGCTCCTGAAGCAACCCAGCCAGGAGCTTCTACTAGCAGCAGAGCAAATTTGTGCAGAAAATTCAGAGGAAGATATGGAAGTGATTAGAAAACTAACAAAATGAAAAATTCGCATGCTACATGAAAGTTGTATCTTACTCAGCAAACTGCTGAGCAGCATCTCTTTTAGCAGTTCAGTCAGTAATTGTGACTGGGAAAACTCATATAAATATTTTTAATCATGGAAAAAAACACCTTGGCCTTTCAGGTTTTCTAACAGTAGGGAGATGCTATTGTTGCAAATATTTCTGGTTTCTAACTTCAGAGAAATTTTAATTTCAGAGAATTCTTTGTCAGAAGAAAATCAGTAAGTTTCAGTTAAGATCTCAGCAGAGAAGTTTATGATCAAATATATACCTGAACAGCTGCTGTTGATAGAAAACCTAGGGCTGTACAATGACCCACACCACAGTCCAAAATAACTATGTATGAGCCTGACAAAAATCAGGTTTAGGTCCATAATTTGGACAGTAATTTATATGGAGTCTTACACAGATAGCTTCATCAGTTATAGAATGTTATCAGAAGCTCTTGGTCCTGACTGAGTTCATACTTAGAAAGGGCTCAGCCTCTTATCAGTCTGTCACTGTCCCTGGTGCACACCAGTCAGGGGCCAACTCAGTGAGTCATTTTGGAAACAAATTGTTTACTGCTCCCTGAACCACTGCTAAAGCAATCCTAGCAATCTTGGGGACAGACTGATACCTTTTGTTATGTTTACTGAAGGAACTCAACAAGTGATAACTAATATGACAGGGCAAGAGTCAGTGGCTGATGGATCAGGGTAAGAGAACTGCTCTGAGTGCATCACAAAAGCAAAGCATGCTTGCAGCTCTGACACGATGTAAATGCAGGTAAATTCAACTGTAAATGGAAAAAAATCCACCTATTGAAGAGCTCCTCTGTGTACTCAGAATGGCATGGAAACAAGTAGAAGCAGAATTAATATTCCTTATATATTCCTTTTCCATGATTTCAGAAATTATTTTTTTTACAGTATCAATGATAACACAATTCAGTAAGATGCAAGCGTGACTATACTGGTAGAGCCACAGCAGTACACAAGATTACCTCAGTGGTGACAGGGAAATGATGGACAACTGTGATGCTCATTGCTGTAGGTAAAGGACTGCCATAGCAACTATGGCACACCAAGTAAAACCATCTGTGTCTGGCACAGCAAACAGGAAAAATCCCAGTTTTCTTGTGGCTATTAATTTGAAAGGACAAAACACAAGATTGGTTTGTACTTCATGAGCAATCTTGTAACATGAAGAATGAGATTTCCAGTTTGTCAGAAATTCAAAAAATCTTCTAAGTTTTCCCTCCTAACTGGAATGAAGACTCAGAATTTGTTAATTTCCTGCACAAAGGAGGTGTTGTTTCAGGAAGTACAAAAAGGTTCTTGCTGACTTTTCTGAAATCTAACTGAACAAGGAGTCACCTTGAGGCCCTGAAACTTTTCTCTGCCTCCTGGGAGATCCCCCAAGCAGACTCTCCTGAGAGCTCAAAAGCCTGTTTTGGTTCTGTAAATTTCTGCCTCTCTTTTGAGAGCAGAGGTCACCTCTGCAGAGCCATGATCTCTTGTAGGCTCCTTCTATTCGTTGCTCAAAAAATCTCCATCCTCCTACACATTTATTTGAGCTCTAGCACTGTAGTTAAAAAAAAAACCTGTGAAGGAGTTATGAGCTGGAACCATCTGAATTCTTCTCTCTGCAGCATGGAAGGTTATAAATAGAGTAGGAAGTTTATAAAAGTTTCATGTCTTACCCAAGTCCTTTAACTGGCTGAATTCCATGTCCACAGCGAAGATTTCTTCTTTCGTCTTTGACTCTTTAAGTGTGGAGATGACATTTTAGCTCGTTCGCTCTTTGCTCACATTGGTTGACAAGCTCCAAGTTGGCCAGAGCCAGCTTGATCATATTTTGCTAAAAAAACTTCCTGTACATGGCAGTCAGGATGCTGATCACCTCATCAGTTCATCTTTGCTAGGCCAGAGGTGTCTGCACTTCCCATCTATCCAACTGTTCCTTCACAAAAAAAAAAAAAAAAAAAAAAAAAAAAAGGGTTTTATTGTGTCTGGAAGTACTTTAACTGTTCTTTCTGGGGAACCTCCAACACCCAGGGCTCCTTCAGTCCTGGAAGGCCTCTACTTCAGTACTAGCCCTAAGTACTTTTGCAAAGCTTCAAATCATACATTTGCCATTTCCTTCCTTTAGATCTTCATTGATTGCTGCAAACACTCCTATTTTTTGTCCCACCTCATCTCAACAGTAATATCCCAGGAATACCCTAGTTCACTTTCTTTGCCAAATGTCTCCGTGTTCTGCATTCATTTTCCTTAGCTGCCCCTTTTCTCCCTGTTTCCTTTGCCTTTGTCCCATTGGGTAAGTGTTCTGGGCTGCTGCTTATCAAACCATCTTCAGACATAGCAATCACTCCCTCCTGTGCTTCCCACCTCTCGGTAACAAAGATGGGAGAAGTCACATTGCACTAGGCTCTGTCCACCCTTTCACTAATGTGCTCAGAAAGTGTGTGTTCATACACCCTTTCCAGGGAGACAAAGATAGCTAGCTCCTGGAGACAGAATTCCCAGCAGCAGGGCTGGGTCAGGAAGGGCATGCTCATGTCTGCTCATTCTGCCCAACATACTTGAAGGTATGACCAATAGAGGAAAGAGGAAAGGGGCTCTGTAGATGAAGGGTTATGGGGGGAGCTCCCAGCTCTTCTGAACCCCAAACCAGATCCTGTTGTCTCCTTCCAGGTCATTGCCCAGTCTCTCAGAGGCTACCCACTTGCTACATAAGCTACCCATTTGCCCTTGGAAACATGGACCTGCTGCTCACACAGGGACTGAACTCAGCTGAGCTGAACACCTGTGGTCCAAAGGCAATAAGGGTATAACACATCTAAACATGGAGTACTCACCCTAGAGAACAGATACGTGTTTTAAAACACACCAATATCTAACTGCTGACTGCTGCAAACACCTTTTTATGTTGCCAAATGAAAGCAACTATGGGGGCTGATGGCAGGGTCTGAGTCCAGTCAGTCAATCCGTGCTTCCCGATGCTATGGGGTCCCTCTGCCTCAGAGACTGGGAAGCAAATGAGAATAGGACATGGGTCAGCCCTTTCTGGGGGCAGGGGTGCTGTTGAGCAGCTGGTCCTGGAGCCAGGACTCAAGCCATAGAGTCCTTGGCTAGAGAGACACTTAATCATTTAAACTAGATAAGATTAGATGCAAATTTAGACACTGCAGTGATGTCTATACAGCTGGGCAGATATGCTCACAGCAAGCTGCACTTTCTTTAATGGCCAAAAGAAATGAGGTACAGCCTATCCCAGGGGTACACTCATTTAGACATACTTCTCCCATGCTGGTGGGGCCACCTGGAACCCCTCTGAGTCTGTCAGGCTCCAAGGACAGCCATATGAGAAGAGTCTGAGGCAGATAAACCAGAGGAGGGTAGTCTATGTGATGACTTGGCCTTTAAAGGCAGTGAGGACCAAAAAATGACTGTGCAGTGTCTCAGCCCTGAGGTTCTCTGTGGAATTTACAGCACACAGAAATAAGCACCAGTCCCCAAGGGCCCACTGCACACCTCCTTCAAAGCCTCTGTCATCACAACATCTGCAATTGTGGCTGCAACTGCCTACCCCACAAAAGGAAGAGCAAAGGAAGAATAAATCACTCTCTGGATCCCCTCTCAAACTCCACGTCCAGTAGCTTCCTCATTACTCAGATCCACCATTGCCAAGGGATTTCCCTAGTGTGGAGATAGCCCTCCATAAACGCTGAGGACATCATAGATGTTTTCTCACCCATCTGCTAAGGATATATCCATCTGTTGGGACACCTTAGGAGCCAGTGAAATCAGACAGCAAGATGCCCAGCATGCCCAGATGGCTGCTTGGCAGAGGTGTGGGGATTGTCAGCTCAATAGTTGGCAACCCCACTGCACCCACAAGCTGCTGAGTGCATGGACCCCATGCCAGGCACACTGCTCTGCAGACATCCCTGAGGGTCCCCATTCCCATTTTCCTTCCAGGCAGTAGACATCTTGACTCCCTTCTGCTGCAGGAGGGAGGTCCTGGGTATTGCAGATAAGCCATCTGCTCCTCTGCCCCATTCCCCAGGCATGTGCAGGAAGTAATGGGCAGCTCACTGCCCTCCTCCATGGGGAAGCTGTGAACAGAGCTAGCTTTGCTGTCCAACCAAGACCATCTACTCTCACCTGATAGCATCAAGGTGGGCACAGGTAGTTTCTGTATGCAGCCTGAACCTCATGCACACTGCAAGTGTTGTGTCTTTAAGCACAAGGGTTCATGCTAGGAAAAGAGGTTAGCATGTGCTTGGGAACAAAACCTGGTCCTAGCAGTGTGCCCTGGATTTGCCTCCATCCTGCTTGGGTGGCCAAAGGACAGGACTGTGTTCCAGTGGGACCCTCTAAAAATGTTGCACCTCTTTTCTTCAGGTTTAGGAGACCCCAGTATGGACTCAGACAAACCACTCATTGTGTCAGGTCTCCCTCTGGCAGCAACAGTCTCTAGGAGTACATCACCCACAAAATCCTTGCCATGTGTCATGCTAGCCATGGTGGTGGCAAGGGGAGATGACAGGGCTGACGAGGTGACCACAGCACCATCCCTGCACACAGCAGTGGCAGCCTGGGACATGGTCACGAAGGTGGCTTAAAGAGCAAACACCAGATGTGGACTCTAAGATTCCTGCTCTGGCACTCTCAGGATGAAGCACTGATGAAATTGCACCTCATGTGCAAACGGATACAACTGTGGGCTGTTAAATAACACTTGATTTAAGCCTTTGATTTGTAGAAATGAAGTCTCCACATGCATTTAAATGGTACAATATACATTTTTCTGCAGCCTCAAACCAAGATTTAAGTTTTAAAAAAATGAACTGTGAAAGTCTTGAAATAAGCTTTGCTATATTCATTTTGACCAGAAGATGGGTTGGCATAAGTTATTCAGAAGGAACATGTTTTAGGAAAGAGAACATATGCACCTAGAAAAAAAAAAAAAGGCATAGATATAAATTTCATGATCTCATTTGGATGATCTTATGTGAGTTACTGCCCTGGAAAGCAGAGAGTTTTTGCTACTGAACAAAGGAGGAAAACATAATTTGCCAAAAACTCCTATTGAGAGATGAAATAAAATTCCTTAAGCCAAAATTATTCAGATACTATAGAATTTGTATCCATTGCCTATTTTGGCACTAATTATATAGCTGACTAAAGCTTAAACAAACACTGAAGAAAACAGAGTATCTCTTTAAATACTCCCCTGCATTAAAAATGGGGATTTGTTCCTATTTGAATCCCCAAAGAAGCATTTGCCATTGTTTAGCAAGCATATTTTCAGCTGCTTTTGAACAGCTAGGCATATCCAAGGCATTTATGTCAAGTTATACTTGTCCAAATTTGCCTCTGAAATATCTTCTCTCTCCATATGTCTGCTCATGAGAACAGCAATTTGCTTACATACCCTCCACAATTTTTCATGGGACTAGCTTTCCTGCAGAGGTTAGTATGGTTTTAGACTCTCAGAATCTATTCCCTGCACTGAGACACGAGAGATTGCTCCACTACATGCAGGGAAAAGCATTGCAAACTCTAGTCCTTGGGAACAGGAGATTAAGTTCATTGCCAGAGCAGCCAAATCAGAGAAACAGCACAGGTCACAGCAGACAGTCCCTTGATGGGCATCAGAGCCTAAGTGGGGCCCATTTACATGGTTAAGGCCACTCATGAGATGGGATCAATATCCTGTTTTTTTCCTAAGGGATTTAATGAAAACCAAATATAAACAGGAGTATCTTCTCCTCTCAATCTCAGATATTCTACGGAAGAAAAAGGATTATCAGATTTTAGTTGTTGTGTGTCAGTCACATATGACTCTTGATTGATTTCACAGCCTGAATCATTTCTGATTATAATGGAGCTTAGGATAGAGAAAGGAAAAGAAAAAAGGATAAAATTTAAAATTCCAGTGTGGCAAATAAATTATCATTTAATTTCAGGTTGTAAGATTGTTGGAGGAAGGAATTTCCACACTCTGATGATCATTTAAAATAATTAATCCAACAAACAGTGAGGAATCATCAAAATACCATTGAGGTAGAAGCTCCCTTGCTTTGGAAGCCACTATGATATCCCAGTGACTTCCTTAACTTCTCTCATTCTCTATGCCACCTGCAGCACAAGCATATCAAATATCAGCCTCATCAAAATTTTAAACAGCGAAGAACCCCATCTAGGCAGCATTGCCTATATCATACTGTATCACCCAAAATGAAACCTGAGCCACAGACTGCTGAACTTGTCTGGGTAAAGATTTTCCTATTTCATCTCTTCTCTCATTACAGAAGACGTTAAGACATCTTCCTGGTGCCTCCTCTGCAAGACTGGAAAATAAGTAACTCCTGTTTCAATCTATGCATTTTCTTCATGCTCTTTGAATGAAGACTCCTGAGGGCTGCCCACACACCAGTGTGTCTGCTCACTGCAGAGGCTCTCCCAAAGTAAGCAGGGCATTTCTGGCTCCTTCAGCTCTTTCTGCACAGTATACTTCTGCAATGATGCCCTATCTCCCTTCAGCCACAGTCTCACACCTTATTTTCAGATGTTCACCCTTCCAACCCAAGACCAAAACCTCTGTGGAGAGACTGCACAGGCAGAAACAGCAGAAGTTCCCCCAGGGTAAGTACTCTGCCAGGAACAGCTGGTAGACCCAAACTCAGCTACTATCCTCCAGCTGGGGGATGTGATTAAAGCCAGATGCCCTGCCAAGCATGTTATCTACCTTGAACTGCACTACCCCCCCTTCCTGTCCACTTTCCTTTATACAGTCAGCAGCAGGAACTTCCCATGGACTTTTTCAGGAGGGATTTTCTGGCAGGGCACAGCTAGCACAGATCCCTCAGCTACACAAGGCTCCCTCCTTCTTCAATCAAAGGGCATACAAGTCCACTGAACAGGCTGAAAACCCTACTGTTTCCTCCAACTCTTCATGACGGGGAACAGAGTACAGCCTGGGAGTCTGTGGGCTGATGAGGTATTTCTGGACTTCAGCTTCCCAGCAATTCACTTTCATTCAGGAGTTGTGGTAGTAATGAACACCATATTTTGCTTTCTCTTCTTGCGGTTTATATTGAGTTTTTTGCTAGCCAGAGAATCAATTACCTGATTTTTGAGAGGCAGTGACCTCTCATGGCACTTGTGTTCCCTAGCACCATAGAAAATGTAGCCACTGGAGTCCGTGGTGAGTTTTACTTACGGAAGTTTTTCAAAATATAAGTATAAATAATAACTGCTTCTGAAGCCTTCTGGCATCTATGTGGCCACAAACTACTTCTTGCACCTGGAACATGTGAAAACCTGATTTCAAAAGAAATTATAGTTACACATGGGCTGGGTTGCTGATAACAGACTGGCCAATGAATTCCTTCCAGTCCACACTTCAGCTAAAACTAAAAAATGTCTGGAACAAATTTTTCTTACACTTGCTGAAGATTACCAAATAGATGAGCTGAGGAATTAAAGGACCCATCTGAGCCCAGGTAGAGCATAATTTGAGCCTTGAGAATGACAATGAAGTTTTAACTAGCATATTATTCTTTAATTTGTTGTAGGACCTCTGAAGGTCACCTAACCACATCACTCCCTCCTATTCTGGGACACCTCTCCCCAGGTAAGACAGGCTCAGAGCCTTTGGGTGTTAAGTAGAGACATAATCCATGTAAGATTAGAAGAACAGACAGGAAACTTCTGTGTGTGAAGTTAACTTACCCTTATCAAAAATGCCTTACATAAACTAGATCTATGCCCAGAGCTGCATCTCAATTCATAGTAAGCCCTTAAGAAAGGACATGTGCAGCTAATGGAAAACAAATGCCTGTTTTGGCAGGGCCTGCAGCTAATGTCAGCTATTTCCCCCCCTTTGCTAAAGAAACTAAAAAATTGTCAAAATGAAACAGGCTGACTGAAATGTTCTCTTGACCATTTCAGTGCTTCTCTGACATACAACATATGTGACAGACTTTATCTTTGTGTTTCATGAAAAGGAAAAAAATGCCGAAGAAATCATGTTCATTTTCATTAAAACATATAATGTCCTTAGGAAGGAAGTTCAAAGTTGAAGACACAGATATGCTTCGTGGCCTGATAGCTCTCAGTATGGACTGTTTTAATTAGAGTGTAACTTCTCGACTTTGTTTTGCTGGAGTCTGGCCAAAAACAGAACAAGAGCACCAAGCAATCTTGAAACTGTTTTCTAAAGAAAACAAAAGCCTAAGGAGGGCAGAATTATTAGCTGTGGCCTAATATCTCAAAGCAAATTAATATCTAGCTATTTTTCGTTTCTCGTGGAAAAGGAGTACTGTCAACACAAGCATAGAAACCACCAGAAAACAATTTGTCATCAGGATTATGGTCACTAACTCATACAAACCATACTAAACCACAACCCAGAACACGATTAAGAGTCTGATTTTAACTTACTAATGACATGAATCCAGGGTCACTGAACAGCCTGTAGGATGTTGGATCACACCATGGTTAAGAAATTGGTAATATGGAAATACCAGGGCTGGTAGGAGATTTGGTGAATTTTGCCTTCCTTGGGCCTGAAGGGTCTGATTCCCCAAAGCTTGTCTCACCTGGAACACTCAGATCCTGAAGGCTGCAAGGGTCTACAGGAGAGGAATCACTTCTCTAACATGCTCTCTCTCCTTAGGCAACTGCTTGAAGAATGGTTACAGGGAGACCAGACTGGCCTTGCTTTCATAAGGTGTGGCAATTGCAGTCTTCAGCTTTTCCCCAAGCATATAACTGAGGAGGTTCACATAAACATAAAACCCTTCAAAGATGCAGACAGATAGATGCTTTTGAGTAAGCCCATGCTCTCGTGTCTTTGTGTCATGGCAGTGTCTTATGATGAAGCTGAAGACAGTTATAGCTTCTTACCATTGACACAGAAAGCAGTTTCTGGAAACAAGTGGTCACTGGAGGTCACCTGAAGCCTGAACAAGTATTCTCCTACCCATGTAAGGACATTGGAGACACTAATCCAAATCTGAAACAAGTGGATGTAGGGTCTTGGCATTACAAGGGAGTTAACATCAGGAAAAGAAGTACTGAAAAAGGAGGCAGTCATGATCATAGAATCATAGAGTGGTTTGTGTTGGAAGGGACATTAAAGACCATCTGGTTCCAACCCCCCTGCTATGGACAGTGACACTTTTCATTAGACCAGGTTGCTCAGAGCTCCATCCAACCTTGTCTTACACAACTTCACGGATGAGGCATCCACAACTTCTCTGGGCAACATGTTCCAGTGCCTCACCACCCTCACAGTAAGGAATGTCTTCCCAATATCTAATCTAAACCTACACTCTTCCAGTTTGTGTCCTGTCACTATCTGCTCTTGTAAATAGTCCTTCTCTATCTTTCTTGTAGGCTTCCTTCAGGTACTGGAAGGCTACAATTAGGTCACCCCAAAGCCTTCTCTTTTCCAGACTGAACTAAACCAATTCTCTTAGCCTTTCCTCATAGAAGAGGTGCTCCATCCCTCTAATCATCTCAGTGGCCTCCTCTGGACTTGTTCCCACAGGTTGATGTCTTTCCTATGCTGAGGACCCCAGAGCTGGATGCAGCACTCCACATGGACTTCCACCAGAGTGGAGCAGAGGGGCAGAATCCTCTCCCTCAACCTGCTGGCCATGCTGCTTTTGATGCACAGTTATAAACACAGCTGGTTTCCTGGGCTGCAAGCACACACTGCTGACTCATGTCCAGCCTCTCATTCACCAGCATCCCCAAATCCTTCTCAGCAGGGCTGCTCTCCATCTGTTCTTCCCTCAGTCTGTATTGATACCAGGGGTTGCCCTGACCTAAGTGCAGCACCTTGCACCTGGTGCTGTTAAACCACATGAGATTCCCATGGGCTCTCTTCTCCAGCTCGTCCTGGACAATGCATGCATAGTCACAGAGTGTGTGACACTGGGAGAAAGCCACCAGAGAGTTTTCTGGGATATATGCTAGAAAACGTGGTTTGTGACTGTAAGAAAAGAAAAGAAATAGTCACAAATAGTCATCTGGTTTTTGACTACTTCAAGTTAAAGGGTCAGCGGGCACCACCTCCTGGCTCTGCCCCTGAGATCAGGTCTCACCTGGTCTCCCTGCTTCTGTCTTCATTATAAATTCAACCCCAGCCTGCCTGTCTGCTGGGCTTCTCTGCATATACGTCAGAGATAAGCTGACAATAAAATGATGGAGGTAAGAGGCACTAATTACACAAATAAACTAATGTTAAAGACCCCAGTCAAAAGTCACCACTTGGGTAATGATTTGGACCCACCAGAGAACTTTGCTACAAGAGAAACTTCACTTTTTGTAACCTATAGATATCCAGGAAGTAGAGTTCAGATTGTCTCAGCTCAAATAAGGAAAACATCTGCTAGTTTAAGAAGACAGTTTGTTAGGAGGCTTTTTTCTCTCAGTTAGTTTTTCAGACATAAATTGTTGGGAAGATGAAGAGAAAGGTGTTTCCATCCTGAAGATGACAACAATAAAAAGATACAAAATGATAAATAATATTCCAGGCTAGAAGCTCCCTGCATTTAGATTCATTTGGCTCAGTGTAGCATGGAGTAAATCTTAATTTAGTGCCCTCAACAGAGCTTGAAATATGGTTTGTTTAGAAACTGTCCTTATTTCAGATGTTATCAATCACAGAGCATCAGTCCAGAAAAGACAGATGCAGAGGGAAGAGGCTCAATAAACAACCACTTCACCTTTTGCTAATTGCAAAGGATAAAGTCATCTTACAAGCTATTAAAGATCATTCCAAGAGCCTTTGGCCATCACTTAGCAAAGAACAAAGACATCAGAGACCATCTAGGGCTGGCCACAGAGAAGTAAGCAACATCACTCTGAAGGAATTGTTTCCTGCACCACACAGATGCTACCCTCGTGTGCAGTAGTGGACCCACTTACTTTCCATGCTGGATTTTAAAACAAGCAATGACAAATGGACCCAGAAGGTAGGGAAAAGCCTATAGTACAGCATCTGAGTCAACAGAAAAAAAACCTGTTGTTGTAACAGATTGTAGAACACAGAGATCATCTTGGAATAGCTGACAGACCTCCCTAACCATTTTTGTTGCATTTAAATTCCAACTTGTTGCTTGCTAAAAAAAACCAGCAGAGAAACATAATAGGCAAGGAGGGAATTTCAATCAACAAAAGCAAAACAAGACTGCAAAACTGGTCAAATTTCCAGCTTTACAGATGTGCAAAGTTTTGTATTGCTCTCCCATGATAGAAAGATCATTTGGGGCTTTTACAGGATCCTGGAAAAACTGCACACACTTAGTGGAAGTGGGAGAGCATTTCTTTGGTCACCTGAATGCAATGAAACGTTTCTGGAATTCTAAAAATCCCTCATGACCCCTCCTGAGTTTCTTGTATCTAATACTGAACACAGATGCTACTACATGTGGTTTGGGGGCAGCATGGTGACACAAGAACACACAGAAGAACCCATGAAAGAATGGTGGTCTGGCACAATAAAACTGAAGGCCTGGCAGAAAAATAATTATGTCACACATGAGAAGCATCCAGATATAAATTACCCTTGGCACAACTTTCTTGGGGCATTTTTTTTCCCTGCTAGACTCCTTTGTCTTCAGGACTGCTAAGGGACAATTTGCAACCTGTCTGGAATAGCTGGAGCACCTTGATTTTAGAGTCATGTAAAGATTTTGGCATGAGCAGAAGCAGCCAGACAGCATTGTTAAGAGCTAAAGGTGTTTTTGTAGGAGGAAAGGAACCAATAGGTTTCTCAAAGGAGCAAAGTGGTTTCTCAAAGTGGACTTGCGAAGAAATGGTCCCTCCTTCCCCTGACACTATTTGTAGAACTAGAAATTGTTCATGGAAATTGCTTCTCTGGTGCTTTCTAGCAGTCATTGGCTACTTCAGAAAAAAAGCCTCAAGCACAGAAATTGGGAAATGGAGACCTTGACAGCAGCTGAAATTTTCATGAATTAATGCTGTACCTATCCCAGGGTCTTCCATGCATTCTCCCTTGGTCTGTGCATATGCTTTGCATTAAACAGGACTGCAGAACTTAGTGATTCAGAAAACCTCACAGTTTCTTTTTCCTCTGATCATGTTGCCTTGGAAACCTAACAGTATGCCTATAATCCAATGGGAAGTCATTGAAATTCAAATCGGAGTTGTAACTTCCTGCAATAGCATTTCTCAGTGATTCAGCTCTCTAACATCTCTGTGCAGCTGGCTTGCAATGGATTTGCAAAGTAATAACACCAGAACTGCTTCTGTCTCAGCAAGGACAAAGATCTGATCACCTGACTGGTTTGATTTCCTTGGACCTGCTGGAGCTTCTTAGGAGACAATCTTGTTAGGGCTTCTATGAAAGTCCCTGAAGTACTGGCAAGTCAGTGCTTCCAGAAGATGTTCTGCAGACTTTAAGGCTGTGAGCAGTGTAACCCCACCATGAAGTAGGCACCAGTGTAAGCACAGGGCACCTAACCATGACTGACAGGACTGTTGAGACACCCCTTCAGAAGCACTTCTGGCTGAATCAGAACACCTGCTCTGTTGACAACAGCCAAGTTTTTCAGTGTGAACAGAGCTTTCTTGCAAACACTGCCCTTGGGCTGGTACCTCTCCTTCAATGCCCAAGTGCAAGCAAGTAGAGGGGCTTTTGCTCAGAAAAGAATAATACTGGGAAGGAATAAGTTATAAAATGTTCTGACCAAGCAAGTTTTAGCAACTGTATTCTTGTCAAAGATAAGACATAGGAACTTTTTTATGGGGAAAAGCAGATGACTAGAAAACTGCATACCTCTTCATTTTTATACTCTAGAAAGTTTGATGGTAAAGACAAAGTATTTTTTTTATGTTGTTGAAACCAAAAAAGTCTTTATTCTTTTACTCCCCTATCAAAGATAGGCCAGAATATGTCAAAAGATCTTTCTGTGTCATCTGCCTCCCACATCTTTCCCTGCTTCTCTGTCTGTGGCCATGTGAAATCCTGCTAATCCAGTCTTTTGCATGGAGGTGAAGAGATCATTCATAACTGTGCACTTAGAGCAGCTCTCTCAGAATTTTTCCAGCAAACCATTCACTATAGTCCTCTGAAAAAGATGTATGGAATAATCTCTCTGTGTTAGTATTACATTATTTATGCTTCATTCCAGCTATCTCCTTGTTTCCTGTGGACAACATGTTGATTTATTCATGCTGTCAGCCAGCCTCCTCTGACTGTGTTTCCAGTAAAAAACTGAAAGGGAGATTTAGCCGCCTACTCCCCAGATGTGCAGTGGCTCCAGCTCTATGGCATCTGGATAAACATCAGCAATAAACTTCTGACATTGGGATTAAATATGAAGAGCTTTCCTTTTCCCCCATGTTCAGGTGCCTTACACTGAAATATTTTAAAGGCATTTTGGCATTTTCCATTATGAAAGCATTTTTCACGCTATTCATCAAAGAAGTATGTTCCCAGGAATCCATCCACCACTGGGAGACCTCAAACCATAGAACATCCACAATGTCAAGGCTGTGATGTTCCCACCAGGGAATATGCCAAGGAAGAGCACAGCTCTGAGGTGCTCAGGTGTTAAACAGAGCTGCCAAGGACTGGATGAGCTGTGGAGGTGTCACTGCTATCACATAAATGAGGGTGTTAAAACAGGAGTTATCCTAGGGTATTTAAACATTGTCAAGGTAAGCATGATATTTAACTAATGGTAATTACTCATACGTAGGAAGAAAAACAAACAAACAAAAAAAGACCTAAATAAAATATCACCAACTTGCTGCTTATCACCATACTGATTAATTCCCTGAAATCAGTGATCTGTTTGAGCATTTTCTAGGAGTCAAAGCAATGGTTCTATTTAGCAATATACTACAGAAACAGCCTAGAGGAAGGGCACCAGTGGAGCATAGCTCCCTACAGTGCAAAGTGCATCGTCTGGAGAGCTCCTTTTCACGAGACAGGTACAGTTCATTACCCTAATAACATTTTTTTTGTTCTATTCACTCAGCTTGTACAAAACATGCCATTTTACTTGTGCCCACAACTTGCTGAGGGGTAGAAGAAAGTCTCTCAGAACAAAAGTGATCAGCACTTGTATGGGGCAGCCAGCAGGGCTGGATGGGGGCAGAGCAGCCTGGTCCACACTGACCCAATCATTTTCTTAATTGTAGCTTACTGCAGTAGTAGATTTTGGCCTGCAGGACTCTGACAGGGAAGGGCCCTCAGTTATCTCCCGCATCACTCACTTTTGACTAGGTTTACAACTGCTGGCAAAGGGGGCTTTGGCTGGGGGCTGCACTGGTTTCCCTGATGCTTGAGTGCCTGACTTCTCAAACATGGCAATATGTGAAATATATTTTAATATAACAGCCGAAGCAGTTTCTCATTAAAATCCACTGAAATTGCCCCTCTTCAATAATGAGTTTAATCCTTGAATTATTAATACCCACCAATGAAATGCAGGAGATTGATGTTACTTCTCTGAGTTAGTAATGTTGCTGGAAGAAGAAAGCACTATGCTAACAGACAACAGACAGACCAAAGGCTGTAGACTTAGCTTGTGTGGCTGGTTTTGCAGTTCAGCAACAGCTGATTTCAATCACTTCTAAACAAACTTCTGAAGTATTTTGTACAACCAGCTAACATCTCTATAAATATCTTCTGTTTAACTATGGACAAATTATCTCTCAGCTTGAAAAGCTAACCAGGGTTTGTTGAGGGGGGTGTTCCCTTCATCTGTCTATGACAAATAATTATCAATAAGAGACAAAATGTTGCTTTGGAGCTCATCCAGCTGAACCCTGCCATGTGTTCTGTGTAGCTATAGAATACAGAAACACAGTGTCCTATATAGTTTTGTAACTCTGGCAAACTCTAGCAGCTTTACAACTAAACTGTCTGCCTTGTCAGGGGTTACTTTCTGAGTCAAACCTCAAAACCCAAGAGTGCCCCAAACCTCAGGTTAAAAAGAGGGGAGTCTTTTGACCTTACTTCACATTAGAGTGGAGTCCAAAATCCTATGCAATGCATGATCTACTTGAGCTAGGGCATGTCCTTGGCCAGCAGACTGTCTCGCAGAAGGAGCTGTTTCCCATCTGCATCTCATTGAAACCCACTGGAAATTATACAAGATAATGCCCTTCTGAGTTCATCTCAGCTTTGTGTAGCAGCCCAAAGAGCTTCTGGGCTAAAGCATGGGAGCACTGGACAGCGTTGTCTGTGTGCCTGTCCCACCTGTCTCCCCAGCACCAGGATAAGCTTTGGGCAGGAGTTTCCCTCAAAGCACACAACAGGCAAGCCAAGGAAGATAAGGAGCCAGTACTTAGCTGGATGATGCAGATCTCAGTGAAAAGAGCCATGATCAAGGGTCTGTCACCTTGTACAGCCTGAAACTTACTGCTTCTACCATCCCCACGGGAAGATACCCAATGGGAAAAGGAAAATAACATAATGCAGGCAACATCCTCCTGCAACCCCTTTGCATTTCACCTTGGCCCCCTCTCTCCCCTCCTGTGGTGACAGACAAAACAATGTAGGTTCAGCTTTCTGACTAAAACACAATTTCTTGACACATTTTATTGCAGGCAGGACCTTTAAAACTACTTTGATAAATGCCAATGTGCCTATGACATTACATGCTACATTTGAGTGAAAGCCATGTCTTCCTTTGGTAAACAGAAACCTCCTTACAAATCCTGATGAAAGCTACTGTAAGAAAGATGGTGCATTGCACATACCAGCCAGGACAGAGAGAGGCTGCACAACCCTAGCTCTGAAAAAATGATTCAAATCACAGCTTTCATTTCCACTGCGGGTGTGCCATAGAACATGAAAAGAAATTCATCATTTTAAAAAAAAAACAGCACTAGAGTATGAGACAAAATGAAAACATTTATATTTCTGTCTTTCATAAGTTCAAAATACGTGGTGTTTTGAAAGCACCATACCAGAATATAAAGGAATTGTTGAAATCTCGATTGATGCTACAGTTGAACCCAGCTTTGGAACATCTGCCTGTCAATGACCATATCATTACGAGCAGATGCTGCCTTCAAAGACTTAGAGAATGTAGAGGGAGGAGATACTTCTTTCTTTATCTCTCCTCTGTGTATGTACACCCATATACAGCAATCCAGAGAAATTGCACTTGAAGAAACATATGAAGTTATGCCACAGCACCCTGGCACAATATATATATTTATATATATGTCTACAGCTAACCATTACACATGAGCACTATGGCATAGACTCACAACTTTATTGCCATGCAACACTCATTGATTACACTCACAATCCTAATATGTTCCAAAGAGTTTGGCCTCTGTTACATCCTGCAGCAGAAAATGCCTGGCAAGCAGCAACATAGGAGTAAACTCAATTTTCCCCTATATATACCTTACTTTAAAAAAAATTTTACAATTGGCAGAATATCCAGGTTTAAAAAGAAATAGCATAGCAGTAGTGAAACCTACATTTTGCTGTTATCTGCCGGCAAACAGAGAGAGGTAGCAAAAACATAGTCTCCATATGTATGGCCTTCTGTTTTTCTCATTTTAAAGACATGTAAGGCAATCCTCCTAGTAAGATAATAAAGAAAATTAATACCTGAACCTCCTTCCTTTCAAGCAGGAAATTCTTGTGTACTTGAAAGCTGCAGTGCACCACTAGAAACTAGAATTTTGCTAATATTATCATTATCACAGAGTTATCTGAGGAATGCAGAGACTACCAAGCAGTAAGGATCACATCTGGAGTATGTCTATATATAGAGTCCAAAAAACCACATACCTTGATGCTCTGTGTCCAGAAGAAAACCTTAACTGTTACTGCTCACCAACCAACCTTTCATGAAAGGCACCCAAGTGGTATTTACATCACCACAAGTAATTGGAGGCTCTGGTAAAGACTGCCAGCAACATGTGCAAGAAAACCAAGTTTAGAGTTTGATATTCTGACTCAGATTTGGTGCAATGGTAAAGTAGAAGCCTATTTACAGAAGAAAGAAAAAAGGTTGCCCAGACAGGATCTCAAAATCACCTACAAATGAGACAAAGAAATGATTGCTGCTGCTGGCAAGGGGCAAACAGACTCACACTTCATTCATGTGGCTGCACTCTCTTCTGCAGGATGAGGGTTTCCCACGGGAAGGAACTGAGTAAGGGAATAGCTAAATACAGTTCAGGTTGTTCTGGTTTTATCAATTTGATCCAATGAATTATTATGCCTCTCTCCTTCAATCAATGAACCTGCTCTTTTCAAATGATGTAGATCTGCTTTTTGCAATTGAACCTCATTTAATATTTTTACTATGTTTTCCACTAGGCTGCCAGTAGATAAGGCATTGGATTTCAAAAAAAGCCACTTCCTCTGCTGTACGCAGAACTTGAATACTCATCATTAATATAAGTGAACAGGCAAAGTAATTCATTTTAAATTGAAAGGCTATTTAAAGATTGACTTGATTATTTTCTGTACTAAAGTACCTAGAATGCACCTTTGTGTTTTCTCTCATAGAAAGGAAGGGCACAAGTCAGTAGGCTCCTCTGTGTAGCCAGGTGCATATGAATGTGCAATATTCTTTTCTGTGCCCACTTTTATGCATATCTTACCAAGTCAACACTTTGCAAATGAAACCCTTAATATATTGAGTGTCACTCTTGCAGCATTCCTGGAAAATGACTTTTCTTTTGTTAAACAAGGCTTTTTGCACTCCATGAGCCTGTGTGATATGAAATTGGTATACAGACAAAAATTTCTTCTGCTCTCTGAACTGTCCTGGCCTCTTGACTAACAGGAAGGTACCAGAAGCCAGGCTGCAAATCAGTCCCTGGTGAGACTCTTCAAAAGTTGACCAAATTCACGTATAATTGAGCACTATAATTTTAACAATCATTTCATAGAAAAGAGTTTGTATTTTATTCCAATCCGGTGCATCAGGCACTATTAAATCCCCTAAAACTCTATGCAATAAAATAGTAATATTATTGTTTCTGTCTGTCATCTTTCCTGTCCACAGTGAAAAGTAGTCTTGCTAAAAAGCCATCCAGAGGGTTCCAACTACTTTATCTACACAGAGAGGTTAAAAACTTC
The DNA here is from genome assembly GCF_000695815.1 of Acanthisitta chloris. Taxonomy (NCBI): domain Eukaryota; kingdom Metazoa; phylum Chordata; class Aves; order Passeriformes; family Acanthisittidae; genus Acanthisitta; species Acanthisitta chloris. The sequence goes on along the minus strand of NW_008667616.1, from coordinate 24,928 downwards.
CTACCAAATTCTGATGTTTTTCAGCTAGTTATTGCTATCATTTTGTCTGTTTATAACAGCAACAGAAAGAAACAGGAATTTCTGTTTCCGAGTCATCATGACACCTATAAAACTGGACAGGCTGAAAGACTATAATGAAAGCCTAAAAAAGAAGATGCAGTATAAATAGTCTATCCAAAAATACTTTAAAGGTGGTTTCATAAAATGTCAACACATCTACATTTTAAAAATAATTATGAAAAAGCAAATATCTAAAAGATTTTGATTTATACTGCGTGGGTGTTCTTATGCCAAAACTGGATACTAGTCATAAAAACAAGAATAAAAGGCACTTCCATACTTTTAAAGCAAGATGTTTTATCTATAGTCAAACACTCTTCCAAAAGCAAGTTATATTGTGACACATTGTGCTGAGAGACACTAAAACTGGAAAACCTAGCAAATGTCTACAACTTATTTAAAAAAATTAAAACTTCAGTGAGAATGCTCTGCAGAGAGCACTGAAAAACAATGACTTCAAACAAAATACCTGGCCCATACAGGTAATGACATCTGTCTGTGTGCTGACTTTGTCCAAAGTAAAGAACACAGAAAGAATAAAACAAAACAAAAAAAACAAAAAACCAAACACCACCAAAAAGTTTCTCAGTTAAACAGACTCTGAATCAAAATTGCAGATCTGAATGCTCTGAGTGTCTGTGAAAACAAAACCCAGTGTAATCAACACAGATGAAGTCAATATTCACCTTTCACTCAGTGCAAATCACTAGAAAAAAAGACCAACAAACCTAAATGAATTTGATATCATTTTTACATCCATCCAAAACACTCTCTGGTAGTCAAACATGACCACGTAGGAGATGGTGCAACTCCACATCTTGGTCTTGTTACTGCTTTCCATGGGAGATGTTCTCCTGCATCCTGTGCCAGGTGGACCTCAAATACCACCAAACCCCAACAACCCAATTTGATGACTTCTGCAGAATGGTAATGGACAGGTGTATGTTTAATAGACAAGAAATAAAAAAGGATGGGTCTGATTTGAAAGATTCTCAGCCCACGGGCTGAAATCTCTACACAAATTTCACAAGGTAGTTGCAAATAATGTTGTATTTTAAAGTAAAAGTAACCATCATCATCCTAAAATCATTAAGGCAATACAGCAAGGACTAAACTGTGGCTTCAGCATGGTATAGCTGGTCTTTATTGAAAGGCAAAAAGTTTGAGGAAACCAGGTGGACCATACTATACATGCTGTGGCCAATGCTGGCTCTCTGCTAACAGATAAGATTTTCAGTCACACAATAGTTCAACAGAGAAACTGGAAACACTGACATCTAAATTAGACAGAAAAACTCACAATCTAAAGCTGCTTGATCTCTCTCCAGCTTCAGGCAAACTTAACAAGTTTGTTAGAAGGGGAAGGCTAAACAGACTGATGCCTCGTGGATGGGCAAAGGACTTACCATTCCTCCAGCTTGGCCCAGTCCTACAGATTTCCTTCCCCTTCCTCCTTGTTTTGGGCAGAATGCCTTCTGCTTTGCAGCACCTAACCATCTGGTCCAGCCCAAAGGTACATCCTTGCTTTAGCAGTTCAGCACCTCTTTTCACATTTCACTTGAAAGTGAGCATGCCAGATAAAGAGAAATTTCTTCCAGGTGTCAGGAACTGAACACAAACACATCCTTGTACAGAGAGAGGTGATATTATGCAATGAGAACACTGTGGGATAATTAGAAATAGAAAAAAAGTCTTCTTTTAGAGGTCAGTGTTTAGCTCTCTGTCAAGGCATTTTAAGTATTTAATGTGTCTGCATAATTCCCTACCCTAACTGTGCTATCCAGAATTCATCTAAATAAAGGTAGTCTTGGGAATATTTCAGAAATAGGGCCTATGTATTGAAGAATGAAAAACTGAAAAGGTGATAAAGACAAATCTCCCTTAAATCCAGCTTGATCCTAGAGCTTGTCCTTGAAGGAAGTGCCTTCCCATCTACCACTTCCCCCCCCAGCTTCCCCTGAGGGAACTGTGTGCCTCACCTCGAGAGATATCAAATTGACCTTCCCATCTCTGGGGGCAGAAGCAAAGAGGCATCCTCCATGTTGTAGCTACAAACTCCAAGTTACACATGGAGCATTTTCTAGAGCAAGGCATGTTTACTTAGCTCCTTGCCACTACAACTTTGCTTGTGCAGTAGGAACAAAACAAATGCACCCCCTGTTCCAAAATCCAAGTGTGGTACATGCACATGATTGAATAATTGCTGCCATAGCAGTGGTTTATGACTAACTACATTTAGACTGGTTCTTTGTAGCTGCATTAATATATATTATTCTGCTTCACATGCGAGTAAGTCTGGTTTTGATTAGGCTTGTAAAGAGCCATCAGAAAGTCAGACTCGAGCAAATAAGCCCCTGTAGGTTCACTTGGAAAAGCCCATAAAATGTCTGCTGTTCATTTAAATTAGGCTCAGAAAGAAACACAAACCTGGAGGCTGCCAGTGTTTATATATTTGTTTAAGAGGTTTTTTTCTTGTGGGGCAGAGGAGGCTGGGAGAGGAGTTATTCTGGGAATGAGTCTAGTCAGAGAGCAGCCATGGGCCCAGACTGTCATTCCTGCACACAAAGAAAAGGAAAAAGAGGCTTATACAGGCACTCTGAGCTGTAGTATAGCCAGTATAAATCCCTCCCTCGAATAAAAGCCCAGCAGTGGAGGAGCAGCACAACTACTTTGCAGTCATTTCTGAAATCATTAGGTTGTGGCAGTGGCTAAAGCAAGTTCTGACAATACTTTGCTATACACAGCTTGCTCAATCGCAGTTTTTCTACACTTCTCTGAGCTTCTGCTGAGGCAATTTTCCTGGGCTGCAACCCAGATGGCAAGGTACAATTTCTTGCATCACCTAACCTACTCCAGATCTAGCTCAGGTCTTCCCACAGAGCTACCATCCTTGGAATATGGTCCCTGTCCTACACCCAGGTGCCCCTACGTACAGCAGCGATTTGCCCTGCTTGGAATGGATATGCCAACCAGCCCCTTTAGCTTGTACTGTACTTTTCATAAATGCTCAATGGTTTATATATCCATGCTTTAGCTGCCAGGGGTGAGGTCTGCAGCCCCAGCCTAGATGATGACATTGCTCTGTCATCTTCAACTCTCGCTCTGTGCTGTCTGAAACACTAGTTACAGTTGGGTTTACTTAGGAGGCATGTCCTGAGTGCCCTGCCTCTGCTGTTTCTGAGCCAAGCAGGCTGGCTGCTTCCAGCTCCTCTCCCTTTCATGAATGCATATGTGGATCCTCAGCTCTCCCACATCCCTGGCTCACACACTCTCTATATGAAGATAATGGGCTCAAAATTTCATTTCTTTGCTCTATCTCATCTGCATTCCACAGACTCCAGCATGTCCCCTCTCCATGTGCAGATCCATGGCTGTCCTCCTGAGCCTGCCTCCAGGTACCTGTGTGCATGTTTTCCCACACAGCACCATCTCATAGGTTTTGGGGTCACACCTTCTACTGCTGGGCTGCCATAAAGGCACCATTGCCTCCCAAAGTCTCTGGCTGTGTGGTTTTCTTCTGGGGGATTCACCCAAACACTGCCAGCATGTGCACACACGGTCTTTCATCTGCTGCTCCTCCTTGGAGCTTTGTCATCATGCTTTTGGCCTCCCAAGCTGGGACAGAGGAGAGGCACATCCTCTGAGGTCCCTGAGGGTGCAGAGCCTCTTCTAGGACTTCTGCCAGCTGCTGATCCACACCTCTCTGGGGGTTAAGTGTGCTCCGTGTCTGCACAAGTGTCCTGGCCTTGAGGCAGCCACTTTAGGGAGCTGAAAGGACAGACCTTCTCAGAATTTTGACAACTGCTAATTGTTTAATAGGCTGACAAATAAGTAGATCTAAACATGACTCATAGGTCCTGCATGCTTGTGTCTTTGACCACTCTGGATCAGCATTTAAGCCCCCAGCAGGGAAATTGGTACCTTGGACCCCAGAAGGAGAGATTTGCTCTTTCCTTTCTCTTTATTTCTGTCTGACCATCCACTCAAATGCTTACAGAGATGTTGTACCTACTGCATCTAAGCTACTAGAACAAAGTCCCTTGATGCCCACTGTGGGGTCCTGAGGGCAGTTTGGGAGTCTCTCAGCATTGAAACTTTCTATTAATTGTTCTCATCATTGCTAGCAGGAAGGTGGGAAAGCAGTGGCCTGATCAGCAGGGCAAGCAACAGGTGCTGCCCTCATTTCAATCCAAAATTCTCCTTCCTACCATACTAGGGCCAGGCTGCATTCAGCTGAACACACACATGTGAGTTGTAGAAAGCTGCTAATAGGCACAAAGAATTATCTGCATCTTATCTAGTGCTGGCAAATTATTATTTGTTCCCAAAGACTGAGGCTTTTCAGACCCTCATTTTAATTAGAAGGAACAGTTGCCAAAAGCAATTTCTCTCAGGCAACTTTCACCATTCGTTGAAGTATTCATTTATCTGATATTATTACAAGGCTGAGTAAATAAAAATAATAAACTATAAGAACAGCCCATCTATTCAGGTTCTGAGAAGTCTCCTAGACAGCAGTGAGGGGGGAAAGAACTTGCCTTGTGAGAAATCTTCTGTCCTTGGCCCAGCTGAATCTCCCAAGCAGCTTTGTTCCCTGCATGCACTGCATGCTGCAGGGAGGTAAGGAGGAGGCTACCTTTAAGCCTGTACAAAAAGTGTATGATTACCCTCACAAGCATTTAAAGGCCCACTTCCATTTCAAGGGTGACTTAGGGAGGCTCTTAGTGTAAGAGGCAATCTGCCTTTTGATCATATTCCCTTTAATCCTCCCTCCCTGCCTTTACTGCTCATAGGAATTTGTGCATGTAAACACTCATCCAGATGCCTGGGCTGTTTTTATTCATACTAGATTACAGAGCTGATCAAACTGCACAATCCTGAGGCACAGATAATGATTGATGTGCAACAGGAAGGCAGATGGGTCCACAGCCAGCTCACGGGACTAGGGAAGCACATTGCACGGAGCAGTGCTAATGGTAAGGCTGTTCTCCAGACGCATCACCTGTGAAATCCAACACTGCTGGACAAGTAGATGCAAGAAATTGTCCCTGCCCTAAAAACTTTAGACTGCAAGAGGTATACAGTGGATGAAATGTAGAGGAAGAACCATGGGGACGATAACCACATCCTGTGGGTGCATGGAGATTTAGATATATCGACACTGATATTTCAGTGACAGAGGCAGCCCTGTACATGTTGCCTGCTTGGATATTACTGGTTACGTGTTTCAGACGAGAAACAATGGCACCATATCATCCCTATTTGCAAATCTCACTTCGGCAATCAGCTTTTAAGACCGCAGTTGAAGGGAAAAGCTGCTTTTTCTGTGCATAAGGCAATAGTGCCATCTCGTGGGAAACACTCTGCTTCATGCCCTATGGTGGGCAAAGGAACCTGGTGCCTTTCTTCACACAAACGACTCAAGAAAAATAGATGTAGATTTTGGCGGGGTTTTAAAGTTAGCTCCATCGGATTAATACATAAACTTTTATCTAAAATGCCCCCTAGCCTTTTTTGGGCACCATGGTAACATTTAGTAAGGGTTTTTTTTCTGCTCTAAGGTGCCCTCCTACAAACCATGGCTCCAGCATCCTGTTTGGGTACAGCCCAGGGGAAACCAAGCCCTGCATCCTGCCAGAAGGGTCCCATGGGCAGGACGGAGACCACCCAGCCCAACTCCAGCTCTGCAGACAGAGCAATACTACTCTGTGTTGTCCAGCAGGACCAGCCTCGCTGTCCAAGTCCATGCCATGAGTCCTCAGCTCTGCTGCACATGTGCTACACACACATACACTCAATTGCCACTCACATCTTAACCCTGCTCCTCCTGTCAACACTTTTGGACCACTTTATCTGATTTTGTGCATCTTTACTTTTTTAATGGCTTTTTCCTTCAGACTCTGCAGAGCCAAAACGCAAACAGCATCTCACATGCCAGAAAGCATCAGAAACCTTTTTACATTTAAAATACCATCTGTTTTACAGAGGGAAAACAATGAGGATGCATCTGTTTCTTCCACAAGCAGTGGAAGAAGTGTGCCAGAAATAAGACCTTTTCCATTTAGCAAGCTCCATGTGCATGGCTCCTTGGTGACAAAAAACAATTGACCCCAATCAGCTTCCTTTTACACAAAGCAGGTTCAAACAGGCTTCCTGCTTCAGACTCCAGACTTTTCTGCCAGGCTCCTCCTACCACCAGGCTGGTGTTCTGTGACTCCTCAAAGGCTTTATGAGCTTTCCCACCAAAGGACAGCAAGCTGTAATCCCATCTGGGTTCTGGTCAACTTCCTTCTTTGTATGCAAATAAAGGTAAATCTCAGCACAGTTCTTTTTCCTAGAACCCTGATAAAGTTAGTGAGTTATGGGGCCATCAGATAGATATTAATCAGAAACAGGGATTAAATAGGAGCCTGTATTCACAGCAGGTTTCCTTTTGTAGTCTGCGCTCACTGGTTCAACATGCTCAGGCTAGGACTTCCATGATGCTGCTTTTCAGCTTTATCAGTGAAGCCAAGTGTCAGGAAAAGTGGTAAATTTTCACCTTCACTTATAATACTGGCAAGAGCATACAAAATTGCTATTTATAATACCAGCATTATAAAATGAAACTGGCACACCTATCTATTTTTGTCTTTCTGTATGAGGCTCTAGCCTGTTCCCCTGAACTGTTATGTCACCTTGACATTTGGCATCAGATGTCCATTTGCAATAACAGCAATTGAGATCTGGTTTCATTCGGTTTAAGCTAAATTCAGAGCAGGTCAGGTGCTGTTAAAGAGCTTAAGCTTGGTAATTTATTAATTCTCAAGAAAAACCCCACAATTTACAACAGAGCTTTGAGGTACTAGTTTAAAACACAGTTTATTCAGACTAATCAAAATGGATATGTTATTTAGATTGCAGTTAGTTGTTCCTGAAATTTCCATCCACATGAGAAAAACATGTTACTAACCAGTATTAATCAACTGAAACCAGTTACATTCAAAATTTTGTATGCATTTCACTCATTTAATAGCTGAACTATTTGAAGACTACTACATTTAAACCACAAGCTCTTCAGGTTGAGCAACACACCACACAGTGACTGGAAACGAAAATCATAACTGTATTTCTGTACTTAAAGGACTGGCACAGCTCTGTGTCTGGTTTTAGTTGGGTAGATTCCTGCCCAAATTACAGCAGTATGAAGAAATAATCAAGTTTCCTTTCCTGAGAACAGATGTGATGTTCAGGATAAAGGTGAAGGCATAACAGTGCACCTTGAGGAGGACTTTGCACTCAACCAGCTAATGCTTCATACACTCTCAGGTGATCATGTCACCTCAGCCTGAAGAGTAAATCATTCATTTACTTGTGGCATGTAAAGGGGCTTTTAAAGAACATTACATTCAATTTCTGATAGAAGCATAAAATCATGCATAAAAGCATAGTCTTCCTTTATGCAAATCTTGATGTATCTACAGGCCCTAATGAACAGATGTGCATTTCTTTACTACAAAGCTAAACTACTTAATGCTACAGTAATAAAATCATTGTGTAGTGAACACCAATCAAAAATGGCTGGTAAAGCTGAAAGACAGTACTTGATTATGACAGCACTTTCATGGGATGATAAATTTTTGCAGTTCATAGATGCAGGATAAAAGTAAAGTTAAAAGGGTCCAGTCCTGGAGGATGTACAGGCATATGTCTTCCAGGGAGCATTTTGATAATTTTTGGCCTTCACATTTACATTCTTCAGGCTGTGGAGTATTTTTTTGCTTTAACTTACCCCCCACCTCCAAAGCCTTCTACAACACCGAACCAGCATCACAGCTCACTGCCGGTGAGATTAGGTGAGAGGACTACACCAACCTACTGCTCTCAAATTTGTCTCCCATGCTGGGAGAATATAGCTAAGGTAATTTTTGAATTTAAATCTTCATGGTGCAGTAGCAAGTTTAGCTGAGCCATTTATCCTCAGCATCTGCTAGTTCTGCACAAGTCTCTATAATTCTGAGGTACAAACATTGAAAAATTAATACTGAAGGTATTTTGATGACATTGTATTTTCTATGAAACAGGTGATAAAATATCCACATGTTGAGACTGAACCTGGGACAGCCTTTGAAGTGAGACAGACATCAGCCTTCAAAGGGCTGACATGCAGGAGAAATTCTTCAGCAACCTGAAAATCCATCACAAGCATGTACTGTTCTATGTGAACACCCAAAGGTGGCGCTTTTCTTACAGCTCTCGCAATCTCACCAGCCCAACCTGCAGAGTTTAAACTGACTCAAAACCTAGCCTTCTTTCACCTGGTATTAACACTTTGACCACAGCCATACTGTTCTAAAACTATCTTGTAGTAGAAGCCTTACTGGCTTTCTGTCATCTATTAGAATCTACCCTTATTGTTTCTACTTTGCTGTATTTACAAGTGTGGCATCATCCAGGCATGTGCTTTAGAGGGAAAAAAGAAAGAAGCAGAAAAAGAGAAAATTTTCATTAATTTCACATTCATGATCTATTCTTTTAGAGGGTCTTACAAGAAATTACAGAAGACTCTTTTTCTAAGTTATTTTGCATTTTCTGGTTAATGCCTTACAATCTTTATTGGTCTGCATTCTCTGCACTTCTGTCCCATGGAAAAAAAGCCCAGGAGTTGTTAGTGTCTAACTTGACACCAAAAGCAATCTTCTATCTGAGCTATAGATTTAACTGGCTATAAATAACCAGTGCAGGAAACCAGCACAAAACCATGTATCGCAGAAAAGTAGAATTACAGGCTGCAGAGTACAATTGACCAGAGTAAGGTTTGTTTAACTATTACCATGCTGTGAACTGACTTTCTTTTTTTCTGAAAGTGATTTGTTCTACTCAGAAACACTATGGGGAAAAAAAATCCTAGAGCTGTGTTCTCACCACCAAAACAAGTCACTTGCTGTCATTTCATTGGTTTTATCTTTTACTTTGAGAACAGCTAGTTCTCTAGGTACTTGCTGGGGGACTAAGATTAGATGGTCCACCAAGCACTGTGAAATTGTCTTATGGCAATCTCAGCTCTTTGGGAATACTAGCTCCTAGTGGCATCACAGGTGTGTCCAAATCTGGAACTACCCTGCCTCTTATGCTTGTCAAGAAAAAACATATGTACTTCTTGTAGTCTTAGCTTTCTCACAGTTAGTATGAAAACTGTATTTCTGTAACACAGACATGTCTGGATAATTATATGCAGAAGACACCTTTTCTTTTTTTTTAACTACATCCCCTTAGCCACTGGTCATGACAAGGTTTTGATAAATTCTTAAATTTTCTGCTCAAACCCATGCTTGGGATATCTGTCTGTCTTCTGTTGCCACACAAGTTGAAGTTGCTCAGTTTTTCCAGAACTGTAGTGGTTTCAGCCATGAGATCAGTGCTGAAATATGCAGGTTTACTTCAAGATCCATAGCTGTGACCAAGAATCAGGCTCTTTGAAGAGGAAATATATTGCTTTGTATTTTCCCTTGTGACTTTTAGACAAGAAAGGACACCACATATGTGCACATGCCACTGTGCCCCCTTAGTTCATTCAGACTGGGTCTGTGAATGACTCCCTATGTACAGGACCTCATTTTGCTCTTCTTGGTTAACTAATGGGCGTAATTCCAATGAAAATACATCCGTAGAACTAGAGTCAACTCATGGGAACCAATGCTAAAGTCTGCCTGAAATCTGATCCTATGCCAAAGAGCCTTGTGCCAAAGTCTTAAGCCACACAAGAAGTGGAGAAAAAAAGCATGGATGTGTAAATCTGCATAAGATTCCTGGAAAGGAATCAAAAACTCTTCTGAATTTTGAGGACTAAGTAGTTTCATAACTAATAAAAAAATTTTTGCTCATGTTATTACATTAGTACTAATGAAATTTCCTGTTCCAGGGCACAAGCTGAATAAAAGGACACAGAAAGGAATATTTCCTATTTATAATCCAAATTTGTGGACATGAATTTGGGGAAAGCTCCACATACCTTTGAAGCATCAGGTATTGACTGGAATGAGTGTGGAGTTGATGAAGTACAGACCACTTCTATTATGAGAAATCCTACGTTTCTATGTAAAAGCACAAAGCCCCAAGTAGTCACTTGTGTGGCTTGTACTTAAGGCTGGTCCTGCACATTAGGTTCTGAAAGAAACACATGATCAATTCTCCCTAAAATGCTGATATTAAAATAAGAATTTATTGGGAATTAGCTTCCTGGAATAATTATTGGGAACAAACTATTTAAACTGCCAGAATAAAATCTATTCCAACTGGAGAGGGTATGCAGGGTATGCAGAAAAACCAAATGGTTTGGGTTGGAATAGACCTTAGAGATATCTAGTTCAAACTCCCCTGCCATGGGCAGGGACATCTTCCACTAGACCAGGTTACTCATAGCCCCCTCCAACTTGCAGTGAACACCTCCAGGGGTGGGGGGTCCACAGCCTCTCTGGGCAACCTGTACCAGTGCCTCACTACCCTCAGAGTGAAGAATTTCTTCCTAGTATCTAATCTAACCTATCCTCCTTCAGTTTAAGGCCATTCCACCTTGTCCTGTCACTACATGCCCTTGTAACAAGACCCTCTCCAGCCTTCTTGTAGGTTGCCTTTAAGTACTTTCACCTTCTGCAACTTCGCCAGTGTGGCTGGAGCACTTGCTGGTGAAGACTGAGGTAAAAAAAGTCATTGAATAGCACTGTCTTCTCCATGTCCTGGATAACCAGATCTCCTGTATCCTTTCTGAGGGGACCCAAATTTTTCTCTAGTCTTTCTTTAATTGCTGATGTACCTAAAGAAGCCTTTTTCGTTACCCATCATGTCCTTGGCCAGATTACTTCTGCCAGTCCTTTAGCTTTCCTAACCAGATCCCTGGCTGGACAACTTCTCTGGATTCATCCCGGACTACCCTTCCCTGCTACCACCCTCTGTAAACTACCTGTTTGTGTTCAAGTTTGTCTAGGAGCTCCTTGGTCACTCATGCAAGTCTGCTGACATTCTTCCCTGATTTCTTCTTTGTAGGGATGCATTGCTCTTGAGACTGAAGGAGACAATCCTTGAACATCTTCCAGCTCTCTTGGACCCCTCTTCCCTCCAGGCTCTATCCCACAGCACTCTACCAAGCAGATCCCTGAAGAGACCAAAGTCTGCTCTCCCAAAGTCCAGGGTAGTGAGCTTGCTTCTCACCCTTCTTGTTGCCCTAAGGATCTTGAACTCCAGCACTTCATGGTCACTGCAGCCCAGGCTGTCCTTGAGCTTTGCATTCCCCACCAGCCACTCCTTCTTGGTAAGAATAGGGTCCAGCACAGCACCATTCCTTGTTGGCTCCTCTGTCACTTGGAGAAGGAAGTTGTCATCAGCGCATTCCAGAAACCTTCTGAATTGCCTGTGCCCTGCTGTGTTGTCCCTCCAACAGATATCAGGGTGGTTGAAGTTCCCCATGAGGCTTGTGAACATGAGGCTCTTCCTGTCTGTCTACAGAGGGCCTCATCCACTCAGTGTTCCTGTTCAGGCAGCCTATAGCAAACCCCCACTATAAGTGTGGTATATATATATAACCTGTCCCTGCCTTCCCTTTAATCCTTACACATAAGCTCTCACTTGGCTCCTCATCCATCCCCAGGCAGAGCTCCATGCACTCCAGCTGGTCATTGACAGAAAGGGCAACACTCCTTCCTCATCTCACCTGCCTGTCCTTCCTAAAGAGCCTGTATCCTTCCATTCCAACTCTCCAGTCCCAGGAGCCATCCCACCACTTCTCAGTGATGCCAATAAGGCTGTAACCCTGCAGACATGCACACATCTCTAGTTTCTCCTGTGTATCCCCATGCTGTATATGTTAGCATTGAGGCATTTAAGCTGGGTCTCCAGTGAAGTTGACTTACTGCCTGGAGCACATGGAATTCTTTGGTACTGTCCTTCAGGTGTTCTCCCACTGACCTGCATACCCTCTCCAGGCTTTGGGCATCACTTGCTGGCTCTGACATCTGACTGGTATGAGTGTGATGGCATGTCACCCCACACTTTGTCACTGTTAAATCTCTTCAGATTTCTCTAATTTTTACACTTACTGTAGACTTTTTTTAGACTTTAAGAGATAACTGGACAGGACTTTTTCACGTCGTTCACAACAACTAACCTATCAGTATGGTATGAAGCCCATTAAGTGTGACACTGAAGAGGCCTCAGATATTTCAAGCCTACAACTCCTCAGTGGCACAATTTCAAAATACTTCTAGTTCCAAATTACAAATTTTTATTAGATTCATTTCTAAGTAACAATGTATTTAACAAGGACTATTACTGCCTTGCTATAAAGCACACACCTGTACAGTCATACATAAATGTCAATAAAGTCCTGGGGATTGCTAGAGTATTGCTAGTTTATGACTCTTCTGTGCAACTTTTGCATTGCAGTTAGAAAACTGAGTTTACCACAGGGACATATTTAAAAGCCTGCTGTGCGAGACTGGCACATCCTAAGATTATTGCTGTCTTCTAAAACTGTAAATAAGCACCAATTAATTAAATCATTTTGAAGTAACAGCCAACCTCAACATTCTGCAACATTCACCATTTAGGCTAAATTAAACATCTCATAAACTGCATCATTTGGTATCTGTGTAAAACATCCTAGATGCAATAATTCTATCTCCACCTGCAGGATTACAGCATGGGTTCCTCAGTGCTTCGCAAATTTTGCCAAACAATTATGATCCTGCATTGCATGCACTCTTTTTTTTAAATCAGAAGGGTTGAATTAGTTTCTAAAATTATAAATAAGCCTTCTATAATTCTAAAAAACACACTGAACACAAACTCCATTTGGAGTGACAATTGCCATTCACATTGAGAGATTTGAGACGTTCCTGAAGAGAAAAGGCATCAGTGAAGGTGTTGAATCCAGATGTACTGAACCACAGGAACATGTTCCATTAACGCCCTGTGGAATAAAAAAGGTGCATTTCAGTATCATTATATTTTCCAAAACTCTAAATTGGCTTGGCTTCAAGACAGGCACCCATTCCTACTGTCCAAAACCCCTCACTTCACTGCCAACAGTTATTTCTCTCTTTGGATTTAAAAGTCATGGAGCCACC
>NW_008667616.1:0-11748 GCF_000695815.1 Acanthisitta chloris | reverse complement strand
GGAAGGGAGCAAATTTTACACGTTATAGAACTGACCACAATGAAGGCAACCAGCAGAGAGAACTCACAGTGGTCTGAGTAGAGTTAAAAACAAGTTCTCCCCCAAGTCAGAAATTTCAGCCTTTTTTCACACACAGAAACAAAAGGAGCTACCCATTTTAAAAATAAGACATGGACAAGTACTTTAGAGACAAAAATCTTCAGCATGTTATTGTGCCTCTTTGCTCAATCTTGCAAGAACTTAATGTGAAAACCACGAGTCATTATGAACTAATATGCCTGCTTACTTGGGCTTCTGCTCCTCAGTGGTGAAGAACTGCGGCTTCGAGACAACTGCAAGACAAACAGAAAAGGAAACTCAGATGTGCTAAAGAACAATACCCAAAAAATCCACCTGGGGACCCATCAACATTCAGAAAACTTTCTAGTTTCTTTCACACCCTGCACACACACAAAAAAAGTGAACCTTACCCAGAGCCCCTCACCCTTTCAATATTCACATTTTAAGCTGAAGGCACCTATGTCCATTTAATAAGATGGGCTAACAATTAGAAAAATATACTCTACTTTTACAGTAATAATTAAAAATGTGGTTTAACTATATCATATGCAGAACTCTGCTAAGGTTTCACATATCTGATTAGTACAAGCTCAGTTCTTTCCCTCCTGCTCACCCCATACTGATTTTCTGCTCCTTTGAGGCATTAGAGGGTAAATTGAGGTTACTAATTTCAGGAAGCAGGGACTGTGTTCTGTGTATGTACTGCAGGATAATGCAATTAGTTATTCAGAAGGGTACTGAAGCAAACAGGACTAGGGGGAAAGCATTCCAAGGTACACTGTCAATACTCCTGAAAATTTAAGTATGATCTGTTTCTCAGGAAGTATTTCCACTGATCATTATATGAGGCAATAACTATCTGTCAGTTCAGCTTCAGCTCATCCAAGACCCAGCAAAGGCATTTATTCCCCATGTTAAAAGGTACATATGGCACATCAGCATTTTTAATAGGCTGCCTACATTCAGAGTTAAAATACTTGATGCTGCTAATACTACAAGCATTCAGGTTTACAAGACAAGATAGAAGAGGACGGGTGCTACAGCTTCTGCTTCTAATTCTACTTCTGCAAGACTACTACAAGAAAGGAATTTGACAAACCTCTTTTGAGAGAGGGGGTTTAATAAAGACAGACTCTGCAAACAGACTTGCCATGCTGGAGACAAGACTTGAGGACAGAGAGTAAACACAGTAAACTTTCTCCTTAGAACAGGCTCTACCAACAATCATACATCTGCAGAATTAATACGTGAAGGAAAATGGAACTATTCATCCTAAATACAGGATGGGGCATTGAAACCTAACTTATCTTTGGTATACAACTCCACCTATACGGGGAACAGTTACAAATCTATCATTTAAATTTTAAAAAGTGTTGAAACCAAACAATTTCCCTTCAGATATTCTTTTACAAAATACACACCAGAGCTCCTCTTTTAGTTACTGCCTCTCCTTTCGCAATTACAATACTATTTTCCATCAGAGCAGGCCATACGTGATAGGCCACCAAGGCTGCTGTGTAATCTGAGTCGAAACTGCGATAGTACCTGTTGAAACACAGAGCACAAGGAATGTCAGGGTATAAGTGCCAAAAGATAAATATGTTTCAAGTCATCAATGCTGATTAAAAGCAGAACACTAGCTACAACTCTAACAACTTGCTTGACAATATTTCTGTATCACAGAATTAAGTACGCTTTAAGTGATCCTGTACAAGAAAGGCACTTGTAAGACAGACTTAGCAGAACATACTGTCTACTTATAGTGACAGACACTCCAATAAAGCCTTCTCACACTTTCAGAAGGCTACTAGACCATATGCTTGCATAAGCCCCACATAAGCCAGGGCCCCTGTGACCACTGACAGCTTAAATCATCTGAGCAGCAATTTGGCAGGCATAGTCATCCCATCTTCCTGAAATATCTTGCCAAAACAGGACTCTTATAAAGGATATTACAGAAATACTTTATCTCAACTATAAAGTTACATCCTAGTACTTTGAGACATGAGCCAACTTTATTAGCAAGATCCTCAGATATTGCCAATGAAATAGTGACTTTTTAGCTAAGAGAAATTATTTTGAAGGCCTGTATTAATATACCAGATATATATTACCTCCCTAAGTCTGGAATATTGGCTAAATAGCATGTCTGGCTTTGTGGATTCAAACTCAAAATAAATACCAAAAAACCCAAAAATAAAATAGAGCAATGCTTCTCTACTTTAGTAACGTATTTCAACAGCAACCTGTATAAAACAATGCTGCAAACAGAGGCATGAAGCAAGGTATAGGATACATGAGTTTGTCCAGCCCTTTATAGAATGTTATCACATAACTAATGGAGCTATTTTAATTTCTACAAGTTTTGTTCCATCTCTGTGTACCACATACACATGCTGTACTTGTAAACATATATATATATGCCACATTTATCCACATAAATAGATAGGTGTGAGTATGTGTCACCCATTGCAGCACATATAAACACATTACATGTTTCTTGAAGGTCACACACATCAAGTGGGTGGAGAAAGCATCCCAAGACTATACCACAGCACTGCTGCCTTCTTAATTCAGCCAACAGCTCTGAGTACCAAACAGCTAACTGCATTTGGACAGGATCATTGAGCAGTCCTCTGTGACTTTGCACTCTCCTCTTGCAAGGCTACTCTTTTCTATTTGTCTCCTTGGCTTCTCAAGCTCTTCTCCACCTGGGTTCCATACTATTTTAAATTATTATTAGAAACCTCCTTATTGATGTAGGGGTTTTTTTCTTTTGAAAGCAATTTTTTTGCAGAGCTATCAATTCCATTAATTTTCTAGAAGGCATGGAAGCACCCTACAGTTCTCTGCCAGCTAACAAACCAGCCAGCCCTGACCCTACAGCAAAAAGGAAAACCATGTTATGGTGTGAATTTTTTTAACAAAATTCCCATTTTTAAAAGACTAGGGTTTTTTTTTTCCTCAGTTCTAAACCAGAAGAGATAGGAGCATATTAATATTCACATGCTGTACAGCAGTCACAGCCTGGAGGTAGCAGCAAACACGGTGACAATCCTGGTAACAGACACCAACTGCCAGTAAACAGGACTTTTACAGCACAGGCCAGAAAGGAGGGACAAAGATGCAAACATTTTATAAAAAGCAGATAGGTACTAAACAAGGAAAGGAAAGTTGAGGATTAATTTCCTCTTAAATAAATTAAATATGCTCTAGAGACTGAAGTTTATCCAGAAAAGTTTTCTGCTCTTCATTAAAAAAAAGTTAACACTGCATACATCCTGGCCTTTATACACTATCATAAACCTTAAAGACATACCAAATTTTCTACAGAGCAGGAATATTTGCCCTAAATTAGTGTTTGGCAATCAAAAACCTTTATATTAATTAGAAATCAAGTAGATTACACTATTAAAAAGATCCATCAGGTGTGAGAATCTGATTGAAAATAAAGAGTTCTTACTTGGTCTCACTGAAAAGTTCTCCATCAATACCAAAGGCAACATCAAGAGGAGGAATGAGTGTCTGCATTGAAAAAGCCACACAGCACAACTCTTGAATCAAAGTGCTGATCACAATGAAATCAATTTCTGGTGGACATGAAATCTTTGGGTTGATGTTCATGGAGAGAATTACGTCCTGAAAATAAACACATTTGAGTAATTTGCACTCACTAACAATTTTATTCACAGGCAAGTATGGAAATCCCTCCTAAATATGCCTCTCAGCTCTCTACATTTAAAAATCAGTATAAAGCTCACAGGAATGGTGCCTGAGACTATTCTAGAAAACACTAGCTTCAGAAAGAATGTGCTGTTATTTTAGAAATGAAGCATGAGCTACATTATTGACATCAATCTTAGGAAGCTGATGCAGCTTTTCAGTAAAGCACAAAATTCAAGAAAAATATTTATTTGATTAATACTTTATCTTACAAAAAATATTATATGTGCAGAGACATTCCAGTCACAGACAAATAAAACAAGCAATTACTAGGCCATACTGCAATATTAATTTGGAAAGTAAACTGCTGCAAGACAAAATCCATATGATAAATTTTTCCTTCTTCAGGTTACAGAGCATTTCTAGTTTACACATTCTGAATTTATTAGCTCCTGTCACTTCCCCACTGCCCTTGGCTTACATTGACACTGGCTCGAACGTCATACAGGTCCTCATGGCGAACTATATAATCCAGGACAGCGTCTTCAAGTGACTCAGGTCCTGAGTGACCTAAGGACAGAATCTCTCTTACACGCATTTTGAACTGCCTGTAGGCCATCTTTGCTGCATGAAAAGATTCCTGCAAACAGAACATCTAGTTAAATCCAGAAGACTGAGATTCATTTTTATCAGTTAGCTGAGAAAAGGAACTTAAACCAGTATCATCATCATAAGGAGGAATACAAAGCACTGCTGTAAAAGGGAAAGTTAAAAATAGTACTCATCTGGGAGGAATTCTCTGATTAAGTTGAGTGTGATTTATTTGCAGAAGACAGGAATGAAAAGCTTCCCACCTAACCTTCTGTATTTGCATAGGATTCCATCACACACCCACAATCAAAGCAATCACATTCAAAGATAAATAGAAATAGCATTTTACATGCCACAGCCTAACACATCAGACAGGAGCACCTCTTGTCTGCTGGGGAAAAAGGTTGAATTGGAGGGTGTAAACTGAACGACAGCTGGAGTAAAAAGTCTTCAGTACGTTAAATGTGCTTGGTATCACACTAAGAGATACTCTGCCTGTCTGACACAGGCATGTACTACACCATGTTTATGGAAAAGAAGATTAAGTACAGAAAAATGAAAATAACTTTTCTTCAGACTGAGCTCATAGTAAATATGAGGTATCTAGGCAGCTTCAAGGCATCCAATGAAACTAGAGAAACACATAGCTACAGACAAGAGGAATGCATGATGTGGAAAGATTTTTAGCTTTCTAAAATGCAGTATTCCCAAAAAAATTCATCTAGGTGAGGTGGTGCTGATTAGGCAAGGAATCATGTACCTTTCAGAGCCATTCAGTCTTTTCAGTATCAGTACTATAGATCACTGATCCTGTTCCAATGTTGAGACTTCAGTGTAGAATGTGAAAAAGCAATAAAGAATAATTTTCTTCTCTGTGCTTGACAGAAATGCTAATTTACACACAATCCAGATATTTTTTATAAAACACTCCTGGCCTGTAAAATAAGAAATATGATTTCTTTCTTACCACAGCTGCAATGTATATTATCCTCTGTACCATCTCCACGTCACTGATGTATGTCCTTAAAAGGGTCTCTGCATCCAAGCGCTCCTGAGCGTAGATGTCACTGAAGCGAGCTACGAGGCAGGCGCGGCGCGAAGCGTTTGTACGCCGGGCTTGGCCGGGAGACCAGCTCCTGTGGGACAGGGAACGGGGGGACCTGCTCCCACTGTGCCTGGAGAAAGGAGAGTGGCTCCGTGCAATCCTATGACACACGTGTAAAGAAGCATGAGGTCACTTCACCATCCTCAGACGTTCTTCCTTAGGGCAGAGTTTTGTGTCAATTTAATTTTTACCAGGGTGAGCTGAGATTTTGAGCCAATGTAATTAAAGAAGCTGCAGCTGGTTAGTCTAATATGAAGGCATTTGTGTCAATACATTTAATGGGCTAGAGCCTAAACAATCAAATTAAAGTAATTCCCAAAGTGTGTACAGCCAAGCACTTTGTTCTGAGGAAATACACTTTTAGCTAGTAATATTTTGGAGATCTGTTCCTCTTTCAGTACCACTGAAGTCAAGTGAGACAAGTTCTGCCCTGTACTGGTACCGTGTTCAAAGAAGACTCATCAATAAAAAAAACTAACCATCTCTTTTTATTCTGTACAGTTGCTCTCAGTGTATTTTGCAAACCTTCATTCTTTGCTGTTTTACCAGAAACTTAACATAGCTGCCTCGAATTAAAATATTTGGGCAGTAGGAGGCATCAGCTAAGGAGTTTAATGTTCCTTCATAATAAAGTACAAAAGCTTAGCTTTTGTTGAGGAAGGAATTCATGCTACTTAACATGAACACTCTATGATTCAATGACTTCTCTGAATAAAAACCTCTACCTGCTCTGGAGAACAGACTTTTGGGCATCCAAGACAGAAATCTCATCCCGCAGTATTTGAATCTGCTGATTACAGTCATTCAGATGCTCTAACTTCCTCAGGGCATCCTTGTCTTCAGCGCAGGAAGTCTTCAGACTAAATCACACAGAATAAAGTCAGTCACAAGATGTCCTTCTACCAATGTAAACCATCTATCAATTCATCTTCCTCATCAAACAAAAGGAGCAGAAAAATATGAAAATTATTGAGCAAGCTCCTCATGCTGAAAAATACAGGGGAAATCAAGAGTTTAAAAAAGCATACTCCAAAGCAGACTCTTAAATCTCACTTTAAAATGTAAAAGCATACTGTGGCAGGAGAGTGCATACACTATAGTCTGTTATGGGAGAAACCACTGTTTAACATTTAGTGTCTTTGCAGTAGCTCAGATGATGAGGTCTAAAAGAAACTGGCTTCGTTCTCATATTTAAGATGTTAACTATATCACCTCAGTTTTCTTTCCCACAGATTTCTTTATCTGTAGGAACACCTAGGTTCTTACCTAGGTGTTTTCTTATGTCAGGTACTTGGGCTCTTTTCTTTGCTGGAAGATATCAGTCAGTCAAAGGATATTACCAGCTATTCAAGTCATCTCAAAAGGCAAGGAGTCCTCTCCTGCTCTCCCCAAGAGAAGCAGTGTTCTTAAACATTGGCAGACAACCAGTTAAGCAAGTTTATCTTCTGTCCTTTACTCTTACATAATATTAAAAAGAATCCCAACATCTCTTCTTTCCCTCCAAATACAGGTATTACAGTTGTTTTCCTGTAATGAAATATGCTTCCATTTATATTGTAGGTAAGGCGGTCCCTCCTTTTCTTTACTGAAGGACCCCGGTGAGATTTTTGAGGATCTGAACCAACGAAAGCTGTAACACCTATCAATTGACAAGTTTCCCCTTCTGACTTTTTGAGGAGCAGGCTGACTGAGTGGAGCACAGGTAATAAGGCCAGCACACCTGCTAAGAGGAAAGACTGTCCTTCCAACCTGAGTATGAAAAGCTGTAGATACTATTACAATCCCATGGACACCCTAGCCAGCTCCTTCACAAAGTACTTCTAGCAGAGTACTAGTAAAAGTGGGCTAAACAGTTCTACTGTAAAGAAAAACTGGGAAGGAAAAGTAGATTTGGGGAAAATGAATTCTAGAGAAAGGTATGGAGGAAAATCAAACCAATATTCTCCAACCTGAGTATGAAAAGCTGTAGATACTATTACAATCCCATGGACACCCTAGCCAGCTCCTTCACAAAGTACTTCTAGCAGAGTACTAGTAAAAGTGGGCTAAACAGTTCTACTGTAAAGAAAAACTGGGAAGGAAAAGTAGATTTGGGGAAAATGAATTCTAGAGAAAGGTATGGAGGAAAATCAAACCAATATTCTTGGAATCATAGAATCATAGAATCAACCAGAAAAGACCTGACCTCAGAGATCATTGAATCCAACCCTACCGTGGTTACTAGACCATGGCACTTCACCAGCCTCGTTGCTCCTCTCTGGTCCTGCTCCAGCACCTCAATATCCTTCTTGAACTGAGGGGCCCAGAACTGCACACAGTACTCAAGGTGTGGCCTCACCAGCACTGAGTACAGGAGCAGAATCACCTCCCTTAATCTCTTACTAAGGGCATGAAAATACATCACATACTGTACTGACCCAAGACTTGTGAAGGTTCATTGTTCTCATGCTAACAGGATGAACAAGAAGGTGTCTGCCATTTGGAGCTACCTCTAAAATGGCCATGGAACTGTCATTAACTGCACAAATTTGTATCTGAAACAATTTAATAATTTTAAGACTACAGTGCTTCACAAAATGGGGCTTATGCAACTAGGCAAAAACTGTTCAGTCCTAGTCACTTCTTTGGAAATCAAACTGTCTTCCTGCATCTCACCACAGTGCTTTTTATCTTCTTGGATACTTACATACCAATTCTATACCACAATTATGAAATGTTAATTATGTTCTTCAATAAATGTTGCATTATAGGTACTCAATTTTTTAATCAAGGTTTGCTCAGCATGCAAGTTCATTGACTAAGGCCACTGGGATAATCATGCACTTTTATGCAGAATACTGGCATGTTTCCAGCTCCTCTCCCAAAAGCAAAACCTACCAAGCCAATTTATGAATGCAGGCATGACTGTATTATTTGTACCCCACTCTGGATACATATACACGATACAGAGCCTCGGTGTATTTTCAAAGCTCTGACTTTAAACCATAAATGAAACATTTTACAAATCTCCATTAATATTTAGATGACAAAAGAAATATGTGGGTTGTTGACAAAGGAAAAGCAAACAAAAAAGAATCACAAATTCCCTACTCTTGTTGTATATGGTTGATCTGCAGGGCAGCTGCAGTCAGTTTTTCCCTCAGCTCTTGCAGTCGAGAGGTCTGATCGCTGGCCAGTTCTCTCAGCTGCCTCTCTCTCTCAGTTGAATCCTACAAGGAAACACAAAGTCAGGCTGCTTGAACATTCTATCTTACAGAATCCTTCACCAATGCACTATAGTGTTAATGGCAGATGCATTGCTAAAGATTTCAGTAACAACCATTTCTAAAGAAACCAAGAACCAAAATAATTGCTTACGTTCTAGAGACATAAGCAATACCTGCCAGGCATACCAAACAAAAATCAATTATATTAAGAAAAATATTCACTTTTTCACCAATGGAAAGTCTGCATGTGCAGATTTACTGCTTGTATACACATCACCAGAACAAAGCATTTTGCATATGTGTTGCATGGTTGGGGGTTTTTTTCCAGTGAGTCAATTTCTGATTGATTGTATCAACAACTCAAGTAAACCTCTTAGGAATTCATGTACACAAAATGACAGAAAAAGTTATTAGAACAGAGGTGGCAAGTGCTATCATTCCAGGAAGCACACTAGTACACATGCAGCTCTGTCTTTGTCTGACACTACTGGAATTAACTAAGTAAGTAGCTGTGCAGCAGGCTTTTCCTTAAATTTTGAATGTCACAGGTAATGACAAATGTGTACCTGGTGTACCTGGTGTACTGTCATCTAGTAACATTATTTTACTTTTTGGTTCAGTATTTTTTCTTCTGCAGACCCTGCTCCTGCAATACACTAGGATCTGACTCTTAAAGGATATCACATTTCATTTGCCTTTAGTTTAATTATGAAAGAATTTGACAGTGGAGGTATAAAAATGAGAAATCAAAGAACATGGAGTCATCACTGTCAAATCTCAGGATCTTGAGTATTTTCCCCTAGTCCATATCAGCCAACGCAGATCTGTCTTTTCTGCCAAACTGTTAGTAATACAATCACTTCAGTAAATATCAAATACATACTAACACCAAATATCACATCAGGATCATGGTGGAGTCAGGATGGACGTGAATACTTTTTTTTTTCAATCCTTCTGGAGAGTTTCTCTTCAATAAAAATAAAAGGAGCTCAGAGATTAATGCATTGAGTTTATACACACCTTCAGCTTAACACCTTCATCTTACAAGTGTATTTTCATACAGTGTTAGGCTTTTACTAATAGAGATATGGCATAAACATTTCTATGATGATTTTGCAAATGTTTACCTAGAAAAGGAAGGCAGTACAATAACATAGACTTCTTTTACAACACAAATTTCTCCATAATAGCATGGTTGTCTCCACAGGTGTCTCCAGGAGCAACTAAGGACATTTTCTTATGCAAAATCAGGGAGGAAGGGAGGTTATTATTAACAGAAAGTCATTAAAGCTCTTCTGCAGATATAAATTCACATGGTTCTACTCCATTAAAATAAATTTCTTACATACCTGAGTATGAGAAAAGTTGGTTCCAAAGAGCCTTCGTGAAGCAGCACAGGAAAAACAAGTCCCTAGCCATGGCAGGAGACGTGTTTTTATTGTTTCTGCACCTGCATAATGCCCACCTAAAACATATATACATACATTAAGAAAATGTGAGAACACTTAAAGAAAGAGCCAGTGTTACATGTGAAAAGCACTAGGAAATAGACAAGGAAATCGATTTACCTTCTTGAGATGTTTCATTGAGAATTGTGAAGAGTTGCCCTTGAATCTCAGTGTTCAATTCTATTATTTCACAGCATCGGTTCAGATTCTCATCACAAGAATTAATCTGTAAATTTATGTGTATTAATACATCAGTGTGGGCTTTCTTACAGACACACACAAATACTACTGAAGAATGGGCAAAACCCAGCATTATGCCTAGGAAACAGCAAAACAACATCACTTTCAGGAAATGCAGTTTTGAAAAGGAGTTGATAGGATTAATCTGTCCAGGATACTACTGCACCTGCCAGGATTACACATACTTTGCACCTGCTTTCTTTACCTGTAACCTGTGTATCACCTTCCACACATCACCCTCTAGGGTCTTCAGGCTCTAATGACTCCATATGGCTTTTACAAGCTTCCAAACCAGCTGAAATTCCCACCTATGCCACTGCCAGCTTGTGTTTTGATTGCTGCAACATGCTTTCCTCCAGCCTCAGGGAGAACACTCAACCTGCTCACCTACACCAGAACACGGCTGCAAAGTGCATTTTTCCAGCTCATTACAGTGACATAACACCCATGGTGCTTCCATCTGCCAGATCCTCTTTTTCTGCAACAGTAGCCTGAAACTGTTCATTTCTGAAGACCTCAGAGACTACCCCCAGCTCACCTACTATGAAGAGTTCAGCTCCCAACACTGCTCAGCCCTCCCAAGGTTCTCCTCCACCATCTATTTGCATGAGTTTAAAATGCATGCCACAGTTCTTCCACCTCTGGCATCCTGAACTCTGTGGCAGCTTTACCAGCTACTCTCAAACTCGCTAAAAGTGTCCTTTTCCAGGAACCCTGCAGAGTTACACTGGCTGTAACTCTTGCCTACCGCAGAGGGAAAAAAGAGCTGACTTCTCTCAGAGAGGCTGCATGTCTGCTCAACACCTTTTCTTGCCAATCACAGTACACGGTAGATGGTTACAGGCTTGTGACCAAATCAACTGACCATATCCTGGGGATACAGGAGTGAGAACTCTGTCAAGATCTTCCACTGACAAAAGTCACAGTTGTCAAGTCTCAGGTTCCTTCACTTCATCTTCCCCTAATTTTACACCTTCTCTGCTGCTTCCACTGTTTTGCCTCCTGAATCTTCCGGTGCCACTTTCTCCTCCACGCATACTACACCCATCTGCAGCCTTTCTCTTGCTCATAGCCAAACCTCTTCTCTCGTCTGAAGACCCTTAGCAGCCTCTCAGCTCTTCCCCATCCAAACGACCTGAGAAGCTGTATAACCTGTTCAGCATCCTTTTTCCTCCTGTTTTCCTGACTGTGCTCGGGCCACAGGCGATTCCTTCTGAGCACACCCTCACTCGTGGCCCTCCCGCCTGCTACTCTTTTGCCATAAAGCTCTCTTCTGCTCCACGACACAGTCATCGCAGCTCAAATCGCGCTTTTAACCTCCACTCCTTGTTTCAGGGCACCTCGCCACAGGCAAAAAGCCAAACAGCTAGCGCTGCGAGTGTCAGAGAGGCGTTAAAGCCGCGGTGGGTGTGCAGCAGCCCGAAGAGGCCTCGGG
>NW_008667615.1:56180-106656 GCF_000695815.1 Acanthisitta chloris | reverse complement strand
AAAAAAAGAAAAGAGAAAACCCAAACCAGTAAATCTAGGAAAAGGCAGTAAGAACTTAAAGCCAGGAATTTTGAGGCTAGAAATGAAAGTTCTACCCTGGTCTCTCCTAACCTACACATTTGCTTGAGTCAGAGAGTAAGCATTGACTTTCGTCTGGGTTGAAATTTATGACTAGCTCAAGACTTTCCTATTTAACACTAGTGTCCAAAGGTGGTACTTCGCACAGATTCATCCAATACTGCTGGTTCGTCATGGCATTTATCTGATGGTCCATGCTTAGCCTTTATCACTCTTTTTATTGAAGAAATCAATTCTCATTAATATTTTTAATGTTTTTAGTGGGTGTTAATGAAGTGTGGGAAGGTCCTTCAGGGACTCTACTCTTCTGTCACATTGAAAGTAACACTAAGTGATGTGATAAACAGTAGCATGTTAGGAGTCTTCAGGTTTTAGCTGGGAACTTCATCATGGAACTAAAACGTTCCTTCTCTGTGTGCAATACAGAAAATAACCAAGAAAGTTTCACAAAATACATGAATGCAAAATTCAGAATATGCACAATAGTAAGAATCTTCATGAAATAACAAAAGTCATCTTTCAGTCCAAACAAATTATCCCATGAGAATGTTAATGCAGCTACTGCCTCTTCTCAACAAAACTAAACAAAAAAATCCCCACTTATTGAGGAAGAATTGAGGCAGGATGTACAATTTACAGTTTCTAGCCAATATATAACAAGTTATCCAGTAAAGATACAGTCAAGTCAATTACTCATCTTTTTCCAAGTATCAGTTCATTTAAGAACTCACACCTTTTTCTGCAAAGAGCTACTTTTCAAAACAACTGTTCTTCACAAAAAGTGAGCAAATGAACATTTTATAAAAGCTATTCTGATCCCCCAATGCTAAATAATACCTCATCACCAACTGTAGTTCAAGATGATCTTAATTTTATGTCCTTGTTTTATTCTATAATGAAGATGTAATTTAATCTCCTTTGATACTTTATGTAAATATAATATCATGTATAATATTTAATTTCTAAGATTCAGATTTTAAAAATGTTGTTTATTACATGTATTAAGAAGGGAGTAGTCACTGAGGATGCATTATTTATGCCACAATTCTCTCATTCTTTCCAAGTATCATTAGTGATGAATAACAGATTCAGGAGGAAACAGAATGAGCCAACCTTGCAACACCATTGGATAACAACTGTATATCTTACTTGTTTGTTTCACCTGTACTGTCTGAATGAAAATGTCTTTTCTCAGTCACTACTGAGATACTTTTGAGAATTAACAGCCATAAAGCACATTAATCTAGTGCCCTAGTTACTGAAACAGGAGTTATCAAAATACAGCGATGCATCAAGTTTATACAGCAAAACAAGATCAAGCAAGAGACAGAGTTCCTTACAAGACAGAGGTCATGTAGGAATCCGTCCTAGAGCTCCAGTCTAGCAGAAGCCTAAAAGCCAAGGTAGGAAATGTACACATTTTTTGCTTTACCTAGGAACTACTTCAACCTGAAAATCTCAGAGAACTTCATACGAGACCAGATCCCACCACTGCAGAATGATATTCATTGCCTAAAGGGAAACAGTGAGCAAGAGACGGGACAAAATGAAATTTGACCCAAAGAAGGCATAATATCTACTGAATGAAAATAAAAACCAAAAACAACACAACCCCTCCAAACAAACAAACAAAAAACAACAACAAAAAAACCCACAGGTGAGTTGCAAGTACAAAAAAATGTGGAATTCTAAAAATAAGGTTTGCCTCAATTTCAGTTCATTCACAAATAAAGATCTGCAGGTGATAGTGATGATATTATGGCACAAAATGACTTTTGAGAATGTAGCTTAATCTTAGAAAAGGCACAAAGCTGATAAAGATCATATATCACACGGACACTACTGTTATCACCAAAGTACCACAGATGACTGGTGCTAGGATGAAGCCATTCATTATAGCCAGTATTAGAGTGCCGTTGAAAGTCTCTCCACCTAAGATAAGAACTGAGACAATTTCAGCATCTAAAAGTACTTTTGATCAGGTAATCTCTTCTGAAATTAGCAGTTTATTTTTTCTGGCTGGCTTTCCAAGTGGCCAAGTTCTGAACTGATGCTTTTTCATATTATTTTCCACCTGTATTCAGATATGTTGACCTACAAGCTTTACACACCAATGGAGGAAAACATTAATCTAACTGCAGCAAATACTATTCTCTTATAGGTCTTAAAGACCTATGTTTTGAGGCAGACTGGGGTGCACAGGAGGGCCAGAGGACTATAATCACAACAAAACCCAACAAAGAAAAGAAGACAACACAGCACCAACATATCTAGGCAAAATGTTTGGAGGGAATCCAATAGTATCCTACCAAACTGCAGCCCAGGTGAGGGGCTGAATCCCCCTGAGCACAGCTCATTTCCTTGCTGCCCAGTCTGGGTCCTGCATATCCAGCATGCACGACACTAGCTGCCATACACACATGGCTGGATCTATCAGCTGGTGTCACCGCATGAGTTTCTCCTTTTACTTTGACATCAGCTATCTTGTCTCTCTCAATGCAGTAAGTAGCAAATGAGACTGTTGAACTATTCTCCATACAATAGGCAGCAAGTGAGAATTTGGTCTAATACAGTACCTGAAGACACAAGTGGTGGATAGAAAAATTTCTTTTAAAAAGGTGAAATATTTAGGGAAGAATAATCTGAAACTACTAATAGAAACACCAAAGTCTTCATTTGAGGGGTACTATAACAGAAATGTGGTCATCTTCCTGTACAAGAAGCCTAAATTTCTCTCCTGCAGAACAGAACAGAGCCAGCTGAAGGAAAAGATCACAGAGACATTCTTCACTAATTATACTCCCTCTTATCAAAGGTTTAAAATACCAGAGTAGTCATTTTACAGTTGAAGCACTGATGTGCAGAATGCAGTATGGGCAGCATATTAAGATGACTACACAGTCTGCTCTATATAAATATGCTAATGGATACAGCACCAATTACAGATTTTCTTTTATTCCTTGAAGTCCTTGGAAAGATGAAGGTGAAGGAATGATGAAAATATGAACAGTGCTAGAAATATAAACCACAAGTAATGTCACGGTACAACATTTGTTCAGTACCCTGGCAACATTACTGGACAAAAACAGAATCAGATTAAGTCAAAAGAGCCTCCAGGTGATTCTGATAGAAGCAGTATTCTTTTCACCAGTTTCCTTGATATTTTTTCTACTATATTCAGATATGCGTAACTAAATTATAAACACTATGTATAATTAAATAGGTGAATTCACAGACTATTCAACCCCCTGGCCAACAAGTGAAGGTATTTGCCGATAGTAAAATTCTTTTGGCATATCATCTTCTGCAGTCAAAAAATTCCACCAACACCTTTCTGGGAAACAGTGTCAGAAGTATCCCATTAGTGTAGACAGCCTTATTTTTCACAAATCAGACCTGCTAAACATTTCTCAATTTCTGAAAAGCTCCCAGTTTGTTTTCTACTTTTAATTTTCTCCTAACTTCAGAAAAACCTCTTCCACCTTCTAATTCATTGTTCCACATTGCCCCTATATAAAGGGGGCTTGTAAGAAAGACAGAGACTTTTAACCAAAACCTGTAGTGACAGGACAAGTGGCTATGGCTTTAAACTGAAAGAGGGGATGTTTCTTTTTTTTTTACTAGGAGGGTGGTGAGACAGTGGAGTGTACTGCCCAGAGAAATTGTGGTTCCCATTCAGTGGACGTGTTGGGACTTTATCTGGTGAAAGATGTCACTAGCCATGATGGGTGGGATTGCACAAGATCTTAAAAGATCTCTTCCAACCCAAACCTCTCTATGACTCTATGATAATTACTATTGGAGATACTCATAGTTTTAACACATTGGCATCATTACAGGTTGCATAATTCTTTGTCTTAAAAAGAAACACTAGTAAAAACCCAATAAAATTATCAAAGATACTAGTTTGCAATTAAAGCATTGTAAAATATAAACTAGGAATTTAATTTGTACACATATTTTAAATTAGTCTTTAGAAAACCCATTATGCCTATTAAGAAGAAGCAAATTTTATTGTTATAGCTTGGAGATGCAATGCTCCTGAGCATTTTTAACCAAGCATTTTTGACCCAATCTGTCACATGACTTGTTCAAAAGAGCACATATTCTGAACTGAGCATTCTGTTTCTGTGTTACAGACTTTTATTCTTGAAGCCTCACTTAAAAGGAGTAGTGATTGTTTAAATGCCTAAAGATTAGGGAGTATGATGGCAAAATCCATAATTTCTTCTCACAAGACGTTCAAGCCTTAGGAGTCCAGCACAGAGCCCTAACCAGGGCACACTGTGTGCTTTGTGTGACACTCAGCCAGCCACAAGGAAAGGTATTATTGGAGTCTCTTGAAGACTGCAGAGAAGGAGGGGGGCAAAATGGAGAAAAGCAACAAAAGCCCAATAACCTCAATGACAGAATATCTGTCAAACCTGCCCCTCATCTGTTAAAGGCAGTTTTTATCTGCCACAAGGACTCCAGAAGAAAAAGATAACCTAACTCTTTGCAAGCGCTGAATTCAAAGTTTAAGTGAAAGGTCTCCTTGTATTTAAATACTTATGTGCTGAAAATAATAGTTAAGTATCATATATTAAGGCCTTAAATAGAATAGTGAAAGCAGACATTTTAACTATAAAAATGCTAAAATGTTCCGGCTTCATAATAGAGCTGCTTGATAACTCTTCCATTATAAAGAGTGAAGTAAAGGTCCCATTATTAGCCATACCCTGAAGGCATCTTTCAATTCATAAGAGGGGAAAAAATGTGTTTTCAGTGCACAGACTTAACCATGAACAATTTATTTCTAAACTGTTTTTACAGAGGAAACTAAAATATTGCTCTGTCTCCATTTTTGGAGGTTGTTTGTAACATTCCTATTATCTGTAGATTAAAAACAACTTTTATTTCAAAGTGTGAAGAAGAAAAGAGTATGTGTTTTTACATCACATAAATCTTACCAGAGTGTGTGTACTCTTGCTTCTCTTCTTGCAGAATTAGGATTTCAGAAAGAACTTCCACATGTTGTTTCAAATAAGGAAGTGAAATTTCAGTCCAATAAAAGTAAAGCTGCACTTTCCAATGTCTTTATTGTTACTGAGCTTTTATGATCACAGCAAACTAGTTTATACAGCATTATTTTTGTGTAGTTTTAAAGTACACCAAGGATAGATACTTCATCTACCATTCACTAGTGTTACCCACCTTGAGAAGACTGCAGCAAACCTCATCTTGTAGTGCATGTTCTTATTCAACAAAATAAAATACATTTTGTATTTTGTTGTGTGCAATTGTGTAAAACTCTGTGAAGGAAAATTCAATAATAATTTTTGGTATATATAAATGCATTTTGAAAGCTTATTTGCTAAGTACTTGAAGTTGCAAATGTAGGCGATTCTCTCAACTGATGAGTTTTCTTTGCAGAATCCCCCATATTTTCAGCTAAAGGAAATATGGTTCTGAAAAATAGCATTTTGTCTCCCTCCTACCTGGAAATAATAATAATGAAAAGAAGTATCTGTGGAGAGGAGGGAGAAGATAATCAACCTCTTGAGTATCGAGAATCTCTCCCGAAGATTTAGTCTAAAACTTAATTTTTCGCATATCAAGAAAAGAACACATCCCAGATTGCAAAATGGAGAACCCACATGGATGAGGAAGGTGTAGCTTGCTGTCACCATGAAAATGAAATTGATTTTATAAAGGTGAAGGAAGGATCTGGATGGATTCCTGAAACCCAGCTTTCCTCACAAGGAAGTCTAATCTAAACTAGGCATTAAAAATAGGTACAGTTTCATAGGCATGCTCATGAACATACATGCCCCTGCACACGTAGAACATGTAGCCAAGGACAGACCGCACTTAGAGACTTCCCATTCAGTCATCAGATTACAACTACTTCAAGCACCAAGCGGCCAATTAACTGGTGTTACTTTCTCTCCTGGATTCAACAAGGACTATCCTTCCTCTTGCTTCCACTAACTAGCAGGAAAGAAACTCCAAACCAGAAATGGAATAGATATTTCAATCATTTGCATTATGTCCCATTCATTCACATGTAGTGTGTACAAGAGGGCACCAGGAAAATCACTTAGCAAAAGCATCTGCATTGTATTAAAAAATGGATGGACACCTACTTATATTGGATCTACCTGGCTCATCAGAACACTCACCCCTAGTTCAGATTCTCTAATGACAGGTTTCTCCTTGAAGATGTTGATTCAGTGAAGTCTAAGCTTTACTGGATACCACAACTATTAAAAATGCCAATGCAACAGACACCGGAACATCCTTCTTCAAGAGCATCCCAAGATCATAGGCTGCTGAATGGTCAGGTTCTTCAACCTGCAGGCTCACTTGCTGTCAAGCTGCCAAACTGCTGGTGCAGTATAATGAATTGTTTGGGTTTTGTTTGTTGGGTTTTGTTGTGGGCTTTTTGTTTTGTTGGGTTATTTTCTTTTCCTTGATATGCATAAGGGAGAAAAAAAGCCAACAAACAAGTAAAAATCATGTGTTTCTTTGGCCATTTTTTCTTGGATCATCAGCACCCTTCAGCTGCCATCTTCTCTTTGATATTTCAGGTCCTCTATACCCGACCATCTGTATGGCTGTCTTGGTGGTCCCTCAAATACTTGGGCATGAACAGGGTCTCAAGAGCAATCTTGAGGTAAAAATGAACCACAACACACAAACACTTTTTAACCTTGCTATTTCTTTTAAGGTAAAAAAGATTACTTGTGTTCTTTTAACCCCCACACATGTATCAGAGCTTTTTAATACATATCTATCTATTTTGAGGGAGGGAAACTGCTTTGGCTTATAAAGAACAGAGGAATATAAAGAATAAAACCCTTCCCTTTAATATGTTTTACACATATACACTTAATAGATAGAGTGTTTGTTTAGTTACACAAAACAACAGCCACAAAAGCTCATAGCTTCTTTATCTCTAATTGTTTAAAGATTTATACCTCCCTGTCATAGCCACAGATGCCTCCTGTCTAATTGCTTTGACTGAATGCACTTGCATACAGAAATTCACTTTCCTTTATTTGCAGCTCCCATATTCCACGTTGTCTTTCTCTTCTACAGTAAATTGCGGTACCTTAAGAAGTGACACACCAGGGTAAAAATACCTTTGCCACGGATTAATGACAACTTTCCAACTGCTCCTCCACTGCCTTCAAAAGTCTTCATTATATGTATTACTATCACAAAATAGAAGGGGCAGAGTGTTTTCTTTGCCAAGACACATACATTTTCTTTTTAGTTGATAGGAAGAGAGAGAGAGAGAACCAAAGAGAAACTCAGAAGGAGAGGTATTATCAAATCTGTTTCTTACAGGGCAATAAGGATGCCTCTATTTCCTCTAGGTTCATGTTTGCTCTGCTCATGATCCTCTTTTTCACAGAAGATCCAATCAAAGATATGTTTAAACTAACAAGAGCTTCACAGGGAGTTTTAATTCAATACAACTGGAAAACTAACTACACAGAGAGAAAGGCTGAAATCTTAGTGTTACTCACATTCGAGATTTTGGAGAAGTCCAGATTGCTACTTGCTAATTACAGAGAGAACAGACACTTAGCTTTGTTTTCATTTTTGCAAAGATTATACAAAGATTTCCAGCCAGCTTACTTCCATTTGCTTACAAGCTGTATATAATTTAAGAACCTAGTCTACTATTGACTGGGTCTCTCCATGCCATATTTTTATCTAGAATGCTCATTTATACTAGAAATGGGGCAATTTCTTTCAATTCACAAAACCATGAGAATGAGTTTTCCATTGTATCATCTGCGCTTGAACGACACTTGTGTTTCTCCAGGGAAGTCAATCTGTTGTGAAGGACATTGAGTACTGTGCTGAGGGTAGCATCCTTTGCCTGCAAGGCAGTGTGAACAACCTGAGCCAGTCCATGAAATTCATCACACACAAGCAAACAGACAATGAAATGAAGGGCATTCAGCTGAAACCACAGACCAGATGCTTCCATGGTATACATTCACTATGGTTCACTTAATTCTGTCAAAGCCTTTATGACAGCAGAGACAGACATGTGAGTGCATATGTTCCTATGTACTCCTTTCTCTTTTTCCCAGGGCTGTGAGAAGACTTTAATTGGCAAATCCAGGAGTTTCCTTCCAATCACCCCTGGAATTTCATGGGTTTTTGAATCTCAGAAGGCAGCCCATTTTAACAAGGCATTTTGAGCTCACAAAATAAACTCTCTGACTTGCAAGAGTTGAGTCAAGACAGGTTTCTAAACATAGACTTTACTAGTTTGTCTTCTCTTGTAGACAAAATAGTCCATTTTACAAGCAATAGCATGCTGTAAGCTGAATCATTTTTCAAATACAACCATGGCCTAAAAAATAAGGTGGAGAAAGGGAGGCATTTAATTTTTGTTGGGAAGACAAAGTTTTCTGCAGAAAAGTATATTGTAGCTCCTTACTGTTTGAAGAACAGTTAATCCTCATTCTAAGGAAGCATTCTGCAACCTATTCAACAAGTTCCTGATACATCATTGTAATTATAGAGTGATTAAAGCTTCATTGCCTTATAGCACACTGATTAGTCTGTAGTGATAACAGAAGGGGGAAAAAGAATACAGAGTTTCTTGCATTAATACTACATCATTACAGCTCCAGTCCTTCCCATGGAAAGATGAGAACACTCTGCAAAAACCTTCAGACTCCCAAAGGTGCATTAGAGTACTCACAGCTATAAAATCTGACCCCAGAAACTGTGAACTAAGTTTTAACATGAAACCAAACCTTGTAACTGCAGGTACCAATGCAGGCACAGAGCAAAGGTAGGAAAGATACATATTGCATGTTACTCCTGCTTCTTGCACAGTACTAGTGTGCTATTTAAATTGATGGGATTCTGCTGAGATGCATAACCACTTCCTCCTCCTGTGAGAAGGCAAAAAGCAAGTAGCAGAGTTTTATACTGAATTTAAACCACTGCAGGCAATGCAGTCTGCCCACATACACCTAAGACCCATACATTCTGCTTGGCTAAAAATATATCTGCCAGATTGTTTTGATGTGAAGACAGAGCTAGAGAAACCTTTTCACTCATGGTAATTTGTTCCAGTGGTCAGTCTTTCTCACTGGCATTTTCCATTTTAAAACTGGCTGGCCTTTAACTCTCAGACGCTGATTCTGCCTTTGTCTTTTCCCTCACTAGGTTAAATATATTTCAGAACCCACTTTTTCCCCTCTGTGTTTATGTAGTGCACTGCAGAGGTTCCCTAGACAGTTTTCTGATACGTCAAAGACTTTCATCTTTCTCACCCAGTGTGCATTTCTGACTGCTCTTCAACTCAGTAGCAGTTTTGTGTTTACATTCTAAACCACCAAGGAAACTGCTGAACAGGCAGATCTGGACTGAGTACTGGCATTTTCACCACCTCATTTGAAAAACCTCTACTCAGTGATTGTCCCCCTTGTTGGAGGGATGAAAAGGTGGAGATCCTCAATTTCAGATGAACATGAAATACAAGCAACCTGCAGCCGAAGGTTTTATTTATGCATCACTTACATGCAAACACCCTTCGGGAACACGGGACTACAAGAGGCCAGGAGTAGGAAGCAGCAACATTTTCTCTGACTGCAGCACCAGATCTGCTGCAGAAGATGTGAGCAGGAGTCAGAGAACCAGAAAGAACAGGAGCGGGAGTGGTCTTGACATTTTAAAGAAAAACTCTTTGGGCCAGTTTGGATCTTGCAGAGTGCTTAAGGAAAAGTAAAGGGCTGGCAGCATCCTCCCATTCTCTCCTCAGCAGGTATCTTTTCTGCAACTAGGCTCTTATTTGCCTACTCACTACAGAACTACCAAAAATAGAGATAGAGTGAAAGCTTTCAGAGCCTGGGTTTAAAAATCTCCACAAACAAAAGGTTTCCCCACCCACTTGAGCTGTCTCTCATTAAAGGAAAGAATATATTCCCTATTTAGAAAGGTTGCATCTGAGAGGAGGGAAGAGAGAAACCTAAACATATACCTGTTCAGAAACATTTAATGACTTCAGTGAAAAATGTTACATAACAGCTAGAATAATTAAACTTGAACAAGACAGAACCTGAGCAAAGATTCTTTCTGATGAACAAGACACCCCAGCAACCAAATATCTCAAAATAAGTGAAAACTGATGACATCTTTTTAAGAGAATGTTGCTGTTTCAGGGATTTTTGTCCCCTTATCCTCTGCAATATCCAGCTTGCCTTTTCCTTAGCCAAATTTTATTTTATTTTATTTCTTGGACTATCCCAGAAAGCACTTCTGTTTCTGCTTGGTGTGGACACCCTCCAGATATTTGTAGATGTTTATTGCCCTAACTCTGCCTGTTAGCCCATGCTTAGTTGAGAATCATCAATTCTCATTTGGAACATCTCCGGTGCTGAAATATCTCTTAGTTTCCAAATCCAACATCCAACTAGCTCTCATTTTTAGATAGCTACAGTGTGCTCCCATCCAGAACACCAAGCAGGAAAAAATTTGCCATAATTAAGAGTCTAAAACAAACATATCCCACTGAGGGCCTTTAAAGTTTATGGCCCATCCAGCCTTGTGTCCTGCACTGTGTAATTTGTGAAGTGCTGGTTAGCAGAGCCATGGAAACCTGGATTTGGCATGGATAGACACTCCACTCACCCTCCCAACTAATTTATAATCTGTGCAGTATTTTAAGTCTCAGACAGATGACTGTGAAATAACGATGTACATACTGATTATCTCACCAGTCTAATAATCTGATTTGAGTTGGAACCTGCTGCAATGATGACATTTCACAAGGAAATGGTCGAATACCTTCTCTTCAATCTTTCTGTACATCACAGATCTCAGGAGAGGAGTTCTGCACAGGCAGAAAGAGCTACAATCTTATTATAAGGAGTTAAAGGGAAGGCACTGTGCAACACATGCTGTTTTCAGGCTTTTTATGTTTGAGAAATTATTTTTAAGGTCCATGGCCGAATTACAATTTTCCTATAACCAAATTCAGTGGAAAGCAGTGGGTTTCTCATTATCTGAGTAGAAAATATGCTAAAGATTTTTTTTTCTCAACAAATTCAAGACCTTTTTTTACTGCATGATGCAGTAGGAGGGTTTGGCTGGAAAAAATAATACTTTAAACAAAAAAAACTCTGGATCCAAGCCTCACCTGCTGTGGTATGGAGCGGAACACCTGACTAATGAGCTAAGCACTCTACTCTTAGTGTGTGGTATTCTACAGGTATAAATAAGAACATGTTTTGGGCCCTAGGCAGAGAATCTGGGTCTTCTTAGAACTTAGTGTCAAAAAATCCACACCCTCAAAACAAAAAAATAGAAAAAACCCCACAAAGCAAACAACAGCACTGCACCAAAACCAAAACCCAAAACTCAAGTCCTTCCAGAGGAAACATGGCCAGGAGAAAGAAAGGAATTTTTCTTTATTGTGGTTCTGCACAGTTGGTGGCATGCTGAGGTGTGAGCATAAAGGCTAAAGAGCACGTGCAGCCTCTAAGCAGCACAGTAACCAGGATCAACCCAGAAAATACTCTTGGCAACCCAACTCCTTCCCAGTGAAAGAACGGAAGTTGTCATTTGCCCTCTGTCTCTGTCATCCCACTCTTACCCACCCAAAATCCCTTATAAAGCACCACCACCATTGACAAGCAGACTAGAAACTATACACCCCAGGAATAACAAGGCAAATAGAACCAAGGTGTTTGCAGTCAGGTGGCTGAGCCTGACCTGCATCCCACAGTAGCACAGACCTCCATTGCCCTGTTGTGCTGGTTTTAGCTGGGGTAGAGTTAACTTTCTTCACAGTGGCTAGTATGGGGCTGTGTTTAGGATTTGTGCAGAACACAGAGTTGATAATATGGAGATGTTTTTGTCATTGCTGAGCAGAGTTTACACAGAGCCAAGGCCTTTTCTGCTTTTCATACTGTCACGCTGGCAAGGAAGTTGGGGGTGCATGGGAAACTGGGAGGAAACACAGCTGGGACAGGGGACCCAAACTGACCAAAGGGATATTCCATACCATATGACATCATGCACAGGATATAAAGTGGGAGGAAGAAGGAGGAAGGGTGGGACATCTGGAGTGATGGTATTTGTCTTCCCAAGTAACCATTACACATGCTGGGGCCCTGCTCTGGAGATGGGTGAACACTGGCCTGCCTGTGGGACACAGTGAATTCATTTTCTTGGTTTGCTTTCCCTATTAAACTGTCTTTATCTCAACCCATGAGTTTTCTAGCTTTTACCCTACCAATTCTCTCCCCTATCTCACTGGTGGAGGAGTGAGCAAGCAGCTGCCTAGGGCTTGGCTGCTAGCTGGGGTTAAACCACAACACTTCTGTTGGAAAGTGGGTAAAATCCAAGGTCTCTTGGTCAAACATGTTCAGAAATCCAGCAGGGTTGAGGTTGGAGTGAAGGGGGAGTTGTGAAAGAAAAACTTCTGCTTCTAGCCATTTCTTTTGTCCTCTCACTAGTAAAGGGTAGCCAATGGAACATCCAGCATGTCTCTTCACAGCCAGAAGAGTTTGTCACAAAAGGACAGAATCTTCCTAGATGGTCCCTTGCATACACCAAAAAAATGCAAGTCATTGAAAACCCAAGCACAGAACTCCTGCAGGGAGATGAGAGAACACCCTGAAGCAGAAGCCAAATATATGGGCTTAATACCTCAAAAGCAGTATAATTTGAATGTTGTTGCTGCTAATCAAAATAATATTTTGTTGTCTGTGTCTGATTTTCCTAGTCAGGCTTTGGGACCTCCAAACTCTGGCAGTCATTTATGAATGGAAAATTGGGTTAGGATATCCTCAACAGCAGCACTGCCATATCCAACAGCATCACAGCTATACTCATCTTTCCTTGCACGATTTAAATAACAATCAACACAGGGGAAGGCAAAGGCAAGACACAATCCATCCCAGATCCTCAGTATTATTTCACGGATTTACTGCTCTTGTCTCCCTTCTTCCAGCCCAGCCCCATGGCTGAGTTCCTCAAATTTGGATGCTTCTGCTGCCTGCATGAAGTGATGGTGTTAGCACAGAGAAGCCCACACATTACAAGGGTACGTATAAATATTTGTAGAAACTATACACAATATATTTTCATAATGTAATATGAGATGTACACATTAACTCTCTAATATGTCATATGAACTTCAGCTAGTTTTGTTTGCTTTTCTTTTGTTTGTTTGGGGGTTTTTTTTGTGGTGCTTGTTTGGTTTCTGTTTTCTAGTAGGGTTTAATGCAGTATTTCACTTTAAAAACTCTTGTTTTTCTCTACTCTGTTTCTACACTGAAAGAAGTTCTTGCATGCATTTTTTTTCCCAACAGCAGAACCTTGTCCAAGGATACTCTACCCTAATGAAGACCAGAAAATTTTTGATGATGATGTGACTTTTGACAGATTGACAGCTCAAAAAAAAATGACAAGGACTGTTTCTAGAAATGAATTAATTTGGATCCTTTTTGGGGGAAAGCCTCTCAGATCACCTTAGATGTCTTTGAAAAAATACACTTATTTTTATCTTAATCTGCCATGAGAAGGAACGGAAGTGCTGCCCTGTTGCATACAAGCCTCAGGAATTAAGCAAAGGCTCCTTACTGTGTTAGTACAGTTCCTTTCTCCCAAAAGAATACAGCTGAGGACAGCTACACAAACATTACATCAAACCCTACTAGGAAAAAAAAAATAACCCCTCCCAAACCCACAAAACAAATAAAAAACAAACAAACACCACAAAAATTAAAACAAACAAAAGCAAACAAAAACCAGACAAAAATTACTTCCCAAAGTAGCACTTTTAATATGTTAAGAAAGTTATTTTCTAGAATTGATATAGAAAATCCATCAGGTCTGATGTTATACTTAATTATACAGGAAAAAAGAAAGCAAGTGAGAGATTATATAAATTATAGCTTGCAATTGCTCCACCCAGCTCTTCACCCATCATTGAAGTTTACTATCGCAAGCACAGAGGCACAGGTATGAGTATTGTAAAACTCAGCCTTAAACCCTTCATTGAAAAGGACAGA
This sequence comes from Acanthisitta chloris, assembly GCF_000695815.1. Lineage (NCBI taxonomy): Eukaryota > Metazoa > Chordata > Aves > Passeriformes > Acanthisittidae > Acanthisitta > Acanthisitta chloris. Next base: position 92,542 of record NW_008667615.1, on the reverse strand, counting down.
GGGGTTTGTTTAGGAATCAGGAACAGATTACTGAAGACATGACAAGTGCCAGCCTAAGCAAAGCATTTAAGTCAACTCACAGAAAATAATTACATTTCTATTTCGGTAAAGTACTTGAGCACATGCCTATCTCTAAGTGGTGTCATAAAAGATTTGTTGAATAGAGATGAGCCTTCTTGCATTCTGAGGATGAGGTACACACTTAAGTCCTTGTCTGAATCAGCATCTACTTGAACAAATATAATCTCCTGAATTTCCTCTTGTTGTTTGCACACAGAAAACCTCCAAGGACAAAAGTGTACAGAGAGCTGATAAATCCACTTCCCCCCCCCCCATATCAGTGGGGCTTTTGCCCTTGAGATTAACTTTCTTTCCTCCATGAGTCCCTGTTACTCTCTACTACTCAAGAAATCCAGATATTCACTTCAGGGAACTTCTTGAAGAAAAATAAATGCTACAAGATGTTTTGGAAATCGCCCACAGTGAGACACTGTATTGATAATATGGCCTGAAAATGAGGACATTATGGCTACACTACCAGTGAAGGACCCATTTACAGAAACAAGAGTACTTCATGCACATTGACTCAGACTAGTTACCATTAAAAATCAGTGAATTAAAACTGGAATGTTTTTTAAAAGCAGGTATTTAAAGGCAATCAGTAGAAATTGGCTGGGTAAAGAGAAGTAGGGAGCACTGCTCACCTCCAAGTCCATTGTACCTCTGATGCAAGAGGTCCCAAACTTTTACAGCTTAATGATCACCATCTAACATACTAAGTGTCATCTGCTACAGACCACCACTGCACACTGGAGCACAGCATAAACTTCTCCTATAGGTTAATTACCTCTTGCAAAGAGAAAAACAAACTAAACCTCAAATATTAGAAGCCTCAGAATACTAAAATATTCTGCAATTTGTACTTGTTTTACATAAAAAAATCTGACTCCATGGGGATTCCACATCCAACACATGGTGACTCCACACCAGTCATCACCTGGATAGATGAAACATTCACAGACTAAGAGAATGAACTTAGAGAGAATCGAGAGAATCAGATGTCACCATCCTGTTGTATATACATGTAAAAGTGAAACTACTAATCTAAGTGCAATGGTTGTAAACATATTTTGCCAGGGCTGAAAAACATCAGTCTAGTCATTCTAGAGAAGTTAAAAAATGCAAATTATGGTTAAAATAGTTAAGAACCATATAAAATGAGTAGGAGATGTTATCAGAAGTCACAATCCATCTGTTCTGAATGAAAATCATGTGGACTAAGAAAAGCCTCTCTAAAAGAGACAAGTAAAAATCTCTCAATACACACACAGTCATGCCGAGAAGATGACAGCATTATAACAGTGAATATGAATTAAAGCTAGAAAGAACACAAATTTTATGCAGCAAATAATAGACATAAAAGTAACTCTCTGACTAGCACTCAAAGATTTTTAAGCACAACAAGAACACAAATGGATCTCAGTAAAAGTACATGTGGATTACTAACAAGTTATGTATGATAATATAAAAAAGGGCAGAAGTATTAAATATTTTTCTCTTGAATTTTATGAAAAGTATTTACATCCTTTAAGGATAACAAAATACTTTTGCATCATCTTCAGTTACTGTTTAAATGTAAATACCAGTTTAACATTTCAAAAATAAAATTCTTGGGAAAGCAAAACAAAAAAGCCAAAAAATGTCTGCAATTCTACAAAAAAAAAGAGCTGACTGAGAAATATCCTGAACCACTAAAGTCGATTTTCAATAGCTTCTGGAGTCCTAAAAAGTTATGCAGTACAAGAATATAAAGCAGTGATGGAACAATACTTCACAAAGGCAAATGGGCTTACTGGTTTAACACCAGCAATCAGTAGACCTGGCACCAATCCCAACAAAATAATGAAATGACTAATTTATGGCACTGTTAGGCATTATAAGGAATGCAATGTAATCAAAGACAATGAGCATGGGCTTATGAAATCTAAATCTTGCTTTCAAATGAGCTTTTGCTGATAGGAGGGTAAACTTGTTAAAGTAATAGATTTCTGTAAAGCATTAGATTTGACCTTAATTAATGAATTATAATTATGCAAGATCAGCATGGCATGCATTACACAAATTCAAACCTCCCTAAGTAATAGACCTTAAAACGTCGTCTTAAATGTGGAGTCACAGTTGCACAGCAGCATTTCTGGAGATGTGTTCTGAGACCTAACATATTTCCTGGCTGCTCAACTGCTCAGGGGAGGGGAGAAGCATCCCAGATTCTAGGCTATAAATTTACAGATTATGCACCTGCAAAAACAGTGTGGACAGCAACCCATTTGGATCATACCAAACAGGTTTCGAACATCTCCCTCTCCTGAAGCATAAGATTGCTCATCTCCTGAAAATACAGACTTCTGGGCCAGGTATTAGACACAGCCACACAACCTCTATTTCCAGGTTAGTTATCCAGAGCCTTTGCAGAAGTCAAGACATCTAGGTATCCCAGGAAATGTGTTCATGAAACTTACTGTGAAATGAGCCACTTTACAGTATCAGTTCTGAAATACAGTGCAAAGACCCAAGTCCTAGGTGCTGGTGTAATAAGCATTATAAAAGAGTTCAGATCTGGCATGTGTTTACCAAAAAGAAAAGTGGCAAAATATGACTGTTAGAAAAATAGCCTAAAGAATGACTAAATTCCTGGAAAACATGGTGTAAATTGAACAGTCAAAGTAGCTCAGAGTATTTAACTATCAGAGAGAATATTAACGTTTTTTTGACTGCATACCAATGTATATGCAGGATAGAAATTTGATAGAAGGCATTTCAACTTAGCAGACAAAGAAATGATGAAATCCATACCATCCTAAAGCTTTGTCTGTGTTCAGACTAGAATGAGGGATGTATTTAGGGAACAGCGAAGATAACTAAAGAATTCATTTGATTAGCACCAAAACCAGCCTACACACTGAGCCAAACTGCATTTTTATTGCCATTGAGGACTTTCACTTCAATGCAAGTGTTATACTTCTAGTGTGTGGATTGGGAATACAAAATAATATTGTTTTGTTTTGTTTAAATGCAAAATGGCATTCAAACAGTTTTCTAGTAGAAGTTTTAGCAACACTTCACAAAATCCAGAAAAAGAAGCGGATTCAGGCCAAACTTCATTTAACAGAATCCTCTTGCATTTGTACCATCCTGGTATTGCTGCTGTAGAACAGTGAAGTGAGAATAATTCAAACCCACTGTTCTCTCTGCAGTCCAGCATTAATCAAAATACCCTGATCTCCCCAGAGCACTAAGAAGTTGCTGACTGCCTTGTCCCACTCCTGCAATTGTAGCAAGATGGTTTGTTCTTTTGGTAATTGCATGACAAACAATCACAACCTTTAGCTTTATCAATATTGTCACAGACATAATAATAGCATTTCCATAATGCCTATACTAATACAGTGGTATTAATCCATATGTTAAGATTTTGTTGATTTCTTGCTACAAAAATCTATAATCAGTAATATAAGCAGTATAATAAACAGTCGTTTCAGTATTATGTATAAGTATTATGTATAAGTTATTCACTTACAGTGACTTGTTAAAAAAACATGACTGTTAACTAAGAGGTGATTTGATGTTAGTCTTCAGTAAAAGCATAATAAATGAAGATTTTTACAAAGTAAGCAGTAACACATTTATGAAACATGTTATTTCAACTGTATAAAACCCCAAAACTATTACAATTTAAGACCTTTAACAAAAGTTTAAGCATTTGCTTTAACTCCAATTTGCATTACACTCCATAACCTGAGTGTAATAATGAGTCCAGCAGATTTGGGCTTTAATGAGGGCCCTGAGTAATGATGAACAGCTGGCCATCTTAAATCAGGATGTCTGCTGAGAGTGGGCAGTTTGAAAAACCATAGGCTATCTATTGCCAACATTTCAGAAGCATTGCCAAAAATCTAAGAAATCAGGGAAAAAAATATCTTTGCTAGGATTTAACCCTCTGGCTATCCCAGGTGCCTGGAGAGAGTGACGATGTCCATTAAGTCAGCAACAGAGTGACACAGCACGAGTGAAATTTGAATGCGCTTTCATGACTGCAGCCAGATTTTGGTGAGGGACATGAAAACCCATAAACATTTGATCTCGCTTCCTAGGGACAGGACTGAAACCTTTTCATAGCTGTGCTACATAGACCACAAAACAGCAGCTGTCTACCAGTGAAATGCATTGTCCCTTTGTTGCAATCTCTTGAGAATGTAAATACCTGCAACTTACTGTATCAGCACTGCATGTTAGAGCTTGCATCATAGAGCTAAGCAAAGCATTAGAACAACTTAGTAAAGAAAAACTTATCTATTAAATAAGTCTGCTGGCTACAGTACATAGTCTCTCAAGAGCTAGGACAAAGGCAAGAATCCAAAATCCAGAAGGGTGTAACAATAGCAGAGTTGGTGTGTGGGTTTTTTTAATGTCACTCCTTATATATTTTACAATTTTCATGACCAATTACTGTAAAATTCATCACAAATAATCCAAGAACATCCCAAACTATCATTAAACATAACAAAGTTACCCTGTACCTGAAAGATTATCACCTCTCTCTTCTCACCGTTTTCTTTCCTAAGACATTACACATCACATTAGTTTTGCTAACATCCATCTTCCATCCTGCTTTTATGCTGTAGTCTCTTACAATAAATTCAACATTCTTTTCCTTAAATCAATACGCCATCACCTGCAAATCTGCAGTGATTCAGCCTTGCTCTCTATTTATCCTAATAGCCATTCTCTCATGGGCTCTTGTTAAATAACCACATGTAGAGTCCAAATAATGCACTTATTATGTCAGAAGGGAATGGTGGCTCCTATCTGAAACTAACTTGGTCAAATACAGACAATAGCATGCATGTTGGCTCTTGTTCTAATAGCACTATCTGCAGGCCAGGACAGTCAAGAAAGAGTGAGTGAAGCAGAATGGAACTTCATGGTCACTGGATGAATCCTCAGTGTAGACAATGAACCCCCTAGCAATGTTAGACCCAAATATCAGACCCCACAGGATTAGCAAATAGAGTCCACTGACCATTGGACTCTAATCTTGTAGACAAAATTCTGGGTCAATCTCATTCTAGTATTTGTTAGGCTTAGCCTTCAGACTAAGGTAGAATTACTCAGTTTCTTTGTAGATATGCCATGCTCTCTCCTCCATAAATGTGCTTTCTTTGACTTTCTAAGAGATAGTTAAAAGCAAGGGGCATATCAACACTGCAATGGAATTTCCATCTCTGCCATTTTGCAAGAAAGATACACTCCCCCAGGTAATCAGCAGGTCAGGGCACAAAAGACACATTTGGAGCCTGCAAACACTGACCCAGCTGATTCACAGGATTGATAGCAAGATTTGCTGCTTTTACAGACAAATGAGAAGGCATGGGAGACTAGAAGGAAGTTTTCAGGCTCCTCACATCTATGGAGATACAAATCTGCCACTAGACTCAGAAGGAAGTGCCACTGGAAGCCCCTGAACAGGAGAGGATTTAGAGTAGGCTCAGTCATTTTCTTCAGTAAGGTTTTATAGACCATAGAGTTGTCTAAAGTGATTGGTGCAAAATGGTTGTCAGGACTTACTGATTAGACTTCATCCTACCACTGTGAATTACTGACTGGGCCTGACCCCATATGACTGCATAAAAGAAAGGAAAGAGCACCATGGATAGTATTTGGCCTGAGGTGTCTCATGTGCAAGTAGAGCAGAAAAACAGTGTGAACATTAATGTATTTCTAAATGAAATGCTTTATTTTCTGGTTGCAGTTTTGGTCTAATATCTGACATTATGAGACCACACTTCATTTTCTTCTGCTTATTCCCTCGCTCAGCAAAGGTACAGAACTTCATACTGTACTTACATCAATTACACTTTTGAATGAAGAATGTTGACCTATTTGACAAAAAAAAAAAATTGCATTGCTTTAAAACTATGTATACTAAGAATGTAAACAAGAGATTCTTCAGTATTTCCTAGGAAAATCTATACATTGCTTCTGCTGAACTATTGGTGTTTTGTATCCTGCCAGCTGTATAGTTCATATACAGACAGTTCTGATGTGCTTGCTTTCTTTAAGTTACTGCCTCACAGATAGAAATCAGAGTGATTGCATTACTTGTATGGCATTTCTAGGAAGGAGACTGAACTGCTGCATGAGGGGAACACATGGTTTGGATGTGTCTCCTGGAGAAGCAATATTTCCTCTAAAGTGACTGAGAGACAGATGAATGAAAGAGTCAAAAATATGGGACACAGCTGCTACAACTCTAAATAACTACTCATTTTCACCTTATAAGCATTTGTGTGGGGAAAACTAGTTGTTACAAGTACAGTGTCTTCAGTATAATTTAGTCACCATTTGGCACTTAATTTGATCCTCCATTTAATTTGATCAAGACCTCTGAAACTAAATCATCTGGTGCTTAAAAATACAACTTCCACTCCTAATTTTTTTTTCTGCTTTAGTCAGGCTAAATTGCTGCTGGACAAATTGATTCTTGACTACAGTTGCTATCTAATTAATGGTGATGAGCATAAAGAAATGCTAAGAGTAAATGAAAAAGGACATAATCCAAAAAAGACAGAGGCTGATCAAGGAAAGCTTGTGCAACAGTTAATGATAGCTACAAAACTAAGAAAATATTTTAAAAGTGCTGCCATAACAGCACTCAGGGCTCAACATTTCTCTCCTCTTACTACTATACTCCATGGTAGGCATTTACTTCCAAAGACTTCTTGTTAAGTATTGTGCCCATTTCACAGGTAAGCAAACACAGACTTGTTAAGACATGATTACATGTATGATACATCTGAACCACATCTGGAAACAGAAACACTTGACACAGGACCAGTCTGTCTCCTCACAGGCCAGATAAGGCATAGACCCAAACATGGCATAGACTCCAACAGCCATATCAATAATACAGGAAACCACAGATTACAGTAAGAAGTGAGGGGAAAATGGATCAATGTTCAACACGAAGCATGGTGTTATAAAGTCAGGGAACACTTTACCTTTTAACTGTGTTCCTACAGGGATTTCGCTTTTCATCCTCCAAGTTCAAATATTTGTCCCCACAGATCTGACAGAGTTCAACCTTGATTTTCTGTCATACAATATGGAAATTTAATGTGGCTAATGCAGAAAGCACTTGGTAGATGACCAAAGAGACGTGTATAGCAGACAATGGATAATGCCCTTGGTAGCCAAAGAAAACATGACAAAACACTCCGTAGCATATCAAATTCCAGGGCTCAAACATTTGCAGTATCACTTAATATCCCAATTCACCATTTAGTAGAGCCAGACACATAATGGATCAGTCTGTGGATGATCCATCATCACTGCACAGTATCTTGGTAAAGAGCAGAAAAATAAGAATACAAGCATGGCAGATACTGATAACACATCAAACATGGGCAATACTTATATCCAGCCTTCCCATGGATCCAGAGTTTTTGGTTCTGCCCTGTTCCACCACCCTCACACCCCACTCCTCCTACCATGGGACATGATTTTTGAGGTTGTTCTCGTCTCCTTCCACAAAGTTCCTTGTATTCCAGTTCCATCCTGCACATGTTCTTCCTTGCCTAATTTTATTTTTTCAGATCAGGGGCTTTACTGTAAGTTGTCCAATAACATTATTTTCATTAATTCATCCCATGATAGTCTATTCTGAGGGTAGCTTGTGTCAGCAGCACATTTTTATAGCTCATGTAATTTTCTCCCTTTTAAAATAAATTAGGGCACTGACAACTCCTCTGTTTTGAAAGATCCAATGAGATACGACAAGTGTTACTCTTTTTTGCCCCAGTCAGGACTTTTTAAAAAGTTCACTACAGCATTTTTACACCAACTTCCACTCCCTTGCAATGCCTTCCCTCACTTCTGTATCTCAACAGACAAACATACAAGAGAAGAATACTTAATAAGCACTGGAGGCAGAGAGGGGGTTAATGAGACTTGCAGTCAAGGGTCCTCATTAGGTGTGAAGCTATCTTATTAGAGGATGATGTGGATTATGAAAGTAAAGTGAAGCACTGCACAGTAGCATCTCTGACTTTCAGAGAATCCCATTCCGGTAACCATAATATTATTTTAATTTTAAAAAAATTAAGGAAAGTGGACCTAATTAGTTACTATGGCACAAGAGGTATGCCCATTGCAACCTATTGTGGACAATTTCACAGTCAGGATTTGTGGCTCAAATATAACATGGTAGTAGTTGTTCAAGATTCAGAGCACTTTATGTTGACTGCAACTCTGCTACAAATAACAACTACTTGACAGAAAGACAGCTGCAAAGCAAAGCCACACCACTTAAACTGCTGCATATTTCCATTGTCAGCCATGGAAAGAGGATTGTCTCATTGAAGCGCAAAACAGAGGGACAGAAATTTGAGGCTGCCCTTTTGCCCCAGCCCAATAGGCTGCATCATTGCAGATTATCGGAAGGAAAGGGATAGAGCAGACAGAATTAGAGGGGTGGCAGCAACCCAGCTTGGCACCAGCAAAGTGGGGTAGCCCTCACTTGAGCCAAATGACGGAGCAGTAGATTTACTCCTTTCCTACACACCTTGCCCCATTGCCATATGCCTACCTTTAGCTTATCTCAACCTAAACGTTAAGAATTTTGAATAATTATTATGCATCTGTTTCCTCACACAGACTTGAGATGGAGAAAGGCCACAGTATTGGTGATACAGTATTGCCCTTGGCCCACAAGAAGGGGCTATTTTAAATTGAAGAAAATTTTATTTTTATGTTCTCTGCTTTACAGTGCATGCTGCATTTGCCATACTCTCAGCTACTGTAATTTTTATGAAGTCATATACATTATGAGAAATTCAGCAAAATTCAGACATCACCTTGGTACGTAAGAATAATTTAGATGTGCACTAAGTGAAGAAACTCTCTTAGCTGGTTCTACCTGTGCTTCTGTTTCCCCCAAGAGCATTTTTTAAACAATTTTAATTAAGGAAACAATCCAAAAGCATACTTTCTGAAGCTGTGTATTTGTACTTATATTAGCAAGGGCAGCACTCAGTTTGGAAGTTAATATTCTTCTATCATCTCAAAAGAGCTATTCATCAGCACACCTACAAATGCACACTTCCTGTAAATAATAAATCAAGGTGCTCTTACCCTCGGTTGCTTCAAATATCATTTTAGAGAGAAAGCTGTGTGTGGGGCATGAACAACACCCTTGAACTGGTTAAAAATACACTGTTAAAGAGAGACTGAGAAGGACTTTGGAAAGCAGCAGGGGAGAAAGAAAAGAGTACCAGCTGAGGTGAGAGATGAAGATAAGTTCAGCAGCCTAGTAGAAAAGAAAGAATATACATCTTTGTCTGGGGTCCCAGTGGTCACTCAGAGCCTCATGTGCAGCTCCATGACTGACTAATTACAGCACAGCACCCTTTACCTGAATGACAGTTTCATCATACTGGCCTCCTGAAGCAGGGCAAGGGAAGCATATCTCTATGTAACTCTACCTAAATAATAGACCACTAATTACCCTTCATCTTAAATAAAACTTATCCCAGCAACATTTTAGTATGTTTTCCTAAGAATAACATGATTGTAGTATAATCATAGGTTTATTAAGGCTGGAAAAGACCTCTAAGATCTTCAGGTCCACCACTAAACCAGCCTCACCATGTTCACTACTAAATCATATCTCCTAAGTGCCACGTTTTGGATACTTTTTGAACACTTCCAGGGATGATGAATCTACCAGTTTCCTGGGAAGCCTGTTTCAATGCCAAGGAACATACTTTCAGTGAAGAAATTTTTTCTAATATCCAATCTAAACCTCCCCTGGTGCAAACTGAGACCATTTCCTCTGGTCTTATCACTACTTACCTGGGAGAAGAGACTGATCCCCACCTTGTTACAACATCCTTTCAGGCAGTTGTAGAGAGCAATAAGGTTCCTCCAATATTCTTTCTCTAAGCTAAGAGAGCAAGTTGAAAATGAGGTACACTAGTTATATGCTATGCAAATATCTAGTCTACTTTAAAAAAAAAAAAGTGTTACTGTTTTTTTGAAGTGAATAATCTAAGTCAAAGGGTAAACTCAAGGCCACACCAGGAAGACAACAGCAGTGTCAGGAGTCTGTATCCAGTTATTCTATGTCCACTCTCCAGCCAGCAGTCTAAACTATTTCTGACACAGACAGACCAAAGAAAAATGTAAAAAGGAGGGGAAAAATCTAATTATACACAGAAGATGTGGTCAGAGAACCTGTCGTCTGCTGAATTGCCACAGAGCTTGTTATTGTTGCTGCATTAAATTCAGTTGTTTCAATAATTTAACAGCTGCTCAAACAGGTTTGTCACACCCAGGCTAAACATAGCAAATTTAACAAGTGTAGAGAGACAAATGTAGTCAAATAGACTGGCTGGTAGATAGAATTTACTAATAGCATCATTAGTAGGAAATATATTACTATTTTTATCACTGTGATCAAAAAACCCACCCAAAACAATGCCCAAAAAACCCATCACCATCATGATATCCCGGTGCAGTTTTGGCACGCCTTACTTCACACAAAACCACTCATAAAACTGGTAGAGATCTACTGCTACATACAGAACCAAACATAAATACTGACAGCAACAAACTCAAGACCATAGTAGATGAATAAAGGTATACAATTAATACAAAAATAAGGCATTAAATAAAAAAGCAATTACAATGGTTTACCATTGTACAAGCTGCTCTTTATTGACAGAAACAAAGTTATGTAAGACTTTGAGATGAATTTACCCACTTAATTCCAGACAAGTAAAACATGGTAGGATTATTCTAGCAGGATTTGTTCACTATTCATGAGCACCTTCTAATCTGGATTTAGAGTTTAACACATAGAAGTGCCACTTTTCACAGTAAACTGCAGATTTAACAGAATTACACTTTGTTAATTCTGCAGAGCTTTAATAGGACTTCCCAGCTCACATATTCAAGTTAACTCTTTGCTCCCCAATCGAACAGTAATGACAAAGAAAAAAACAAACAAAAAAATCTTATGATGCAGATGACCTTCCTGTTCAGCCTGAGGCAGTTAACAGTGAATTTAATTTCTGTTTCTACAGATTGAGTCAGAGCATTCTCTCTACCTATTTGCAACTGGTAATACTTAGAGTTCATATTTAATAATTTTTTTCTCCAAATTCCATTCTTCTACTGCCTTAGTTTTACTTTATTTAGACTCATTCAGCCTTCAATTCAACCATCAACAAAACATTGCCACACCTGCCCAAGTAAACTAAACTAAATTGAATGGAGTGGACCTAGAAATCATTGCTCTGGAGAGTTTTTGGGGAGTGGGGTAGAGAGTAAGTGTAAACACTTTCATTATTTCTCTCATTGAAATACATTTCTGAAATCTCAGAACATTCAGCTGAATGCTGCTTGATCCAAATGGAAAGAGTCTCATCAACTTAACGAATATCAGACCTGGATACTGGATATCAGTGAAAGGATAAAGGATAGCAATTTCTCGGAGACACCAGTCTCATAAAAATTTATAAGGACAGAGAATATATGTCTGTGATGGACAAGGATCAAGTCTGTCAATGCTTAAACAAGCCGAACATGCACAAGTTGACTTGATAGAGTGTATCCATATGTGCTGAGGGAATGGGCCAATATCATTATGAGATGAATCCTAACTATAATTACAAGGTCATGGGAAACGGGGAAGGTTCCTGAGGAGTGGAGGAAAGTAAGTGTCACACCTATATTCAAGAAGCAAACTACAGGCTAGTCAGCTTCACCTCAGTCCTGAGAAGGTGATGGAGCAAATCCTCCGAGAAAAAACTACCAACCACATGGAAATTATGAGGAGTAGACTGCAAAGATTTACATACGGATTAAGTCATGATTAACCAACCTGACAACCTACAACAAGATGACTGACTTGCTGGATGAGGAGGAAGGGAGAATGGGATGTAATAAACACTGCTTATATCAAATTTAGTACGGCTTTAACACTATATCCTAAAACATCCTCATAGACAAGCTGATGAATTAAGGGTAGGCAAATGCTGGTGAATGCAGTTTTTCTGGATTTTAGTAAGACTTTTGGTACTGTTCCTTGCAGTATCATTCTAGGCAAGTTGTGCAACTGTGGGATGAGCAGATTTGCAGTGCACTGGGTGAAGAACTGGTTAATGGGCAGAGCTCAGTGTTGTGGTAAATGTGGCCACATACAGCTGGCAACTGGTCACAAGTAGTGTTCCTCGTGGTTCATTCTAGGGCTAATTTTGTTCAATATATTTATCAGTTATCTGGATGTAGAAGTTGAATGTGCTATTGGTAAGTTTGCTGATGATATCCAACTGGGAGAGACTATTGACTCTGTTGAGAGACAGGAAGCCTTGCAGAGGGATCTAGATAGACTGGAGCCACTGGGCTATGATTAAAGAGATTAGATTTAGCAAGTTGAAATGCCAGATTCTGCACCTAAGAGACTAATTCCAGGCACAAGTATAGTTTGTGAGGAGTGGCTGTCCAGCAGCCCTGCAGTAAGGGATCTGGGGGTACTGGTTGGCAGCAGTGTCAGGATAATCTAAAGATATCCCATTCCTAAATATCAAAACAGAAGCTCAGTTCATCCTTACCCTGATCACCATTGCAATAGCATTTGACCAAAAGCAAGCAGATTTGCAAATTCTCACAGCAGGCAGATCTTAAAGTTGTAGAAGCATCCAAGAATTTTGCTGACAAGACAAAGGCTCTCCAACTAAGCAGTCAATTCTGTGAAGTGTTCACAGCTGCTTCTAACCACACTGAATGGAAGTACTTTTCCTTCAGTCTCCCGTGACTGTAAGCAGCATCCTAACATGGCTTTAAACGCAGTAGAACTGCATGATCAAGCAACAACTTTTCATTATGCTTCTAGCCTGCTTGGTTGTTTATTCATTTGACTCAGAATTCATTGCACTTAGGTTACATTAGGAGTTTTTCAGATATGCCTTCCTCCTAACTCTTTGAACCATCAGCACATTAGCAAGGTTGCTGTGAAGGTGATGCTTTTTCAAGTTATTTTTAACAGATGTAAACAACCCATACAAACCCCCTTCTGCTCTGGACCTCAGTTGTTTAACAGGGAGCTCCAACATTACAATGCAGACTAACACAAAGAGCCACAGAAAGGGTTGACAACGTGCTACTATGGTATTATTTCTGTACTGGTGCAAGTATTAGTTAAGATTGTCTATGCCAACTTGCTCTACAGAGTCTTGCTTTCAACTCTGGTATTTGGGTATTTTCTTGCAAAATCTCTAAAGAAACACAGATGAATGGGTTAGCACTCAACTATACAGCAAGGGCTCACATAAAAGCTTTAAGATATTGAGAGAATTCATGCTTGTTCAGTTTCTACCCGTGCTAAGTGCAAAGAGTTCATTTATAAATAACAAGTTTTTAGACTGAATACATTTCTTATTTTTTTTTGTCTAATTGCGAAACAAACCAATATTTCCTACTGGTTTCCAGAAAATCCTAGTTTCTTTTTCTTTTCTACCAGGCCAGGACCACCGCTTTTAAGATTTGCTAACATCTCTTATTTCACTGTCATTCTTTAAGATTTTATTTTCATTTTGAAAGTAGTGAGTAGCAGAAATTGAAGAAAGTTTCTGAAGACTGCTGCAGGAAAAAAAAAGCCAACCAAAAGCATACAAAAAACAAACAAAACCCCAAGGAGCACTTTTCTTAATGGCAGTTCAAAATGGCAAGAGCCATACATGGAGAACCATGCTGGGCTGGCAGCTCCAAGAGTAGCTTTTCTTTCAGTTGCCATCACAGTTGTTTACTGCTACCAAGGAACCCCCTGAGGGCACTAAAATAGATATCCAGCACACATGCTTTTTAACCCCAAAACTATGAAATTGGCTTTAAGCTCAGAAAAAGAGTGGACCGATCTGTAGAAAACAAATTACTGTGAATTGATTATCTTAGAGGTCTTGACTGTGAAGCCAAAACCAGAGAGTTTCTTCTTGGAGGCTTCTGGCCATTAAGTCTGATGACTCACATGTCAAGAGGCTATCAGCTGACTGCATTACAGTGGCTCCTCGAAGCATGTGTGTTTGGCAACTCCTTCATGAAGGGGACTCAGTCACACACATTAGTGTGACTGATTATTATTTCAGGTACTTTTGTTTCCCCCATCTTATCCCTTGTACACAGGGAAAAGGGAACAGCACAACCAAGGAAGCCTCCATACAAAAAATAATCTACACCCTAGCACCACAGTGCCACTACAATTACCAACAGAAACTAACATACACCTGGACACAGAGCACTTGAGACAAATCATGGGCAAATATTTAATATGTAATAACTCAATTCTCAGAGATAGTGTGTACATTAGGTATCCAGCCAAACTCAGCTTAGTGTTGCATCTCCAAATCAGGGACTGAAAATTAGCAGAGTGTGCACCACAGAGCAGAAGACATTCACTCCAGCATTTCAGCTTTGTTCACTAACATTTTGCTAGAAGATGCTGCATGCCAACAGGAAAATGGCTTCTTCAGTGCTGAATGAAGCCAAAGAAATCTGCCAAACCTTTACAAAATGGTACTTGTTCTAGAAGTTCTTCACAGTACACAAGAAACCGCAGCTTTGTGTTTATTTCACAGTAGCAGTGCAGAACTGTACAGAAGCCAGCCTCATCAGGGACATTACCTGGATTAAAAAATCCTCTCATTCATCAGTCAGATAAACCATTTTAGGGTATATAATATGTTACAAAAGTCAATGGATTGTCTGGCCTGGAGTGGAGGAATATAAAAGGAGACCTCCAGTCACAAAACCAGAAGCCATAACTTCTTGGCAAGTCACCAGTATTATCACCAAGTGCCAGCCTCCTTTCTTTTGTTGCCTACAGTCCTTGAACATGAAAGTCAAGACACCTAACTTCAAGTTGTGTATCTCTGTAGAAATTTAAGTTTTAGCTCCTCATTACATGGCATGATGGCATGCACCAACACCTTTCCCAGGAGAAGTTAGTCCTTCAAAGCTTGTTTCTGTTACAAATAGTTCTACGTCTCACTCATCCTCAGCAGTACATATCATCTCATTGGTTTTGCAATTCTGCAGTTCTGTTCAGCAGTTTCTACACTGGATTTTAGTATAGGGAATGTTCAACAGTACATGGGATAAAGCTCTGAGACAGTAGGTGCTCCCACCACTTCACAGTTCAGATAATTTTAGGTTCTCCTGTGAAAATCCTTTTCAGAAAGATCAAAATATTCAGTGGATTCCCTTTTCTTGTCACCTCCAATATATCTCCTGTGCAAGAAAAGACATAGAAATGAATTGGAACATCAAAATATGCTTGAGTCAAAGTACTGGCTAAAAAAAATAGCAGAGAAGAAAGGAAATTTAAAGTGAGAGGCTGAAGCTCCACTCAAACTGCCCTCACAACTGGAGTTAGAATCATTAATTTTTTCAAGCTCATTAAGAGCAGTTATACTCCTAAATGTTAATGTAGAGTTAGGCTTTTGAGGCTGTCTAACTGCAGGACACTTCTCTTGGCCACTATTACAGTACTGACTGGACTTGGCAGCCTACAGTCCACAGGTAGTCACTTTAAAATAGTTAATCCTCTGAAGCATTAGGAAGTTTTTGTCCCTTTGAACGTCTCTGTTACAGAATTGCTCTATTCTCAGTGCCACATCTCCTAGCAATTACTGATGTGCTATGGAATACTGTTTAATAAACATCATTTTCCTGGCAGAGCACATCATCTAAGTGATCGATCATGAGTTTAGGAAATAGAGTTCTAAGTACTATATCAGCTTCCTGCCTCTGCTTTGAATGGCATCCCATAGTCATTAAAAAGCCCCCGCCCTGACACTAAAATGATTTATTTTAATCTAAACAGAGATTACTTTAATTAAACACACTTTATTCCTCTTGAAAGTGACAGAGCACTCCCCTGAAGCCCTCTATCACTCCATTTATCAAATGATTTCATAGAGAGCAGCAAGCTGCTTCTCCCAGACCACCTTGCTCTGGAGCCTCAGTTTTACTCCAAAAACAGGGAGAAGAAAAATTCACAGTAAGAAAACAGAGAGAGATTCAACTAATCTCAGATAGCCTTACAGCTATGTCAAGGGACTCCTACTACCATGATTCAGTTCCTGAGTTTGTAATTGGATAATAAACAACACTGCAACATTTACATTGATAAAAATCAAATCTATGTTTTAACACTGACGAAACCTAGGAACACATGAACATAGAGTTTCAAACAGGCAAATAAAGAGTCTGGTCCATCTTTATAACTATTCTGGAGCATTTGTAGCAACTGAAAGTCAATAAAGCCCAGAGTTTGCTGTACAGGAACTGTAAAAATGAACTGACAGAAGTGTTGTGCTCAAAGAATGGTGCATAACAAAACATTGCTGAAGAAGCATCAGACAGGTAGTTGAAGGAGAGGTTGGGAAGGTGATAGATGCATAGGACTGAAAAGCTAGTTCTTGTTGAGCCAGAACTAATAACAAATACTTTAAATCAGCAGTACTAACATACTATCCAGAAGATATTAGGAGGAATGTTACTGGAGTCAGAGGAATTATATCTGCATGTTTTAAAGTAAGATGGGCCCATGTGAACCTCATGAGGCAGATGTAGAGACTGGGCAGCAGATGGATCAAGAGCAGCCCTAAAGAGAAGGACCTGGGGGTAGTGATGGATGAGCAGGTCAACGTAACCCAGCAGTGTGTGCTTGTACCCCAGAAAGCCAACTGTATCCCAGGCTGCATCAAAAGAGAAGTGGCCAGCAGGTCATGGGAGGTGATTCTCCCTCTCTATTCTGCCCTTGTGAGACCCCACCTGGAGTACTGCATCCAGCTTTGGGGCCCTCAACACAAGAAGGACATAGGCCTGTTGGAACGAGTCCAGAGGAGTTCCATTGAGAAGATCACAGGTTTGGATTGCCTCTGCTATGAAGACAGGCTGAGAGACATGGGGCTTTTCAGCCTGGAAGGAAGTTTCCCAGGGGAAACATTTTGGTAACCTTCCAGTACCTGAAAGGAGCCTACAAGAGAGCTGTAGAGGGACTTTTTTGCAAGAGCATGTAGTAATAGGATAAGGGGGAATGGCCTTAAACTGAAGGAGGGTAGGTTTAGATTAGGTATTGGGAAGAAATTCTTTACTGTGAGGGTGGGGTGGTGATGCACTGGAAACAGTTGCCAAGAGAAGTTGTGGATGCCCCATCTGTGAAAGTGTTCAAGGCCAGACTGGGCAGGCCTTTGAGGAAACTGGTCTAGTGGGAGGTGTCCCTGCCCAAGGCAGGGGAGCTGAAACAAGATGATGTTTAAGGGCTCTTCCTACCTAAACCATTCTATGATTTTTAGTCTACTGCTGTATGTTGAACGTAATTTGGACTGTCTGAGAAGAGGAGGAGTAGATATATACACACGCTTTAATCTTTCTTTTGGCAAGAAAATATTTTTTCTGAAAATCCTTTTCAGAAAGATCAAAATATTCAGTGGATTCCCTTTTCTTGTCACCTCCAATATATCTGTGCGGGTGGAGAGGGTTGTGATGGAGGGAAGTCATCATATTGCCACAAGAAAAGACTGATTTACATTAGCATTAAACCAGAATATAACTAGAGGTACTCATAAACATCCTGAAATAATCCATTTCCCCTTCCTTCCAAATTCAACATTTTCAGTCTAATTTGCAGACAAGTATCTGAAATAGATCCAAACTATTACCAAATCAGCATGCTAGATGACTGACATTCATCCTTCACTAAAAGTCTCTTGGGAAAGAGATTCATGAAAATTCTACCCCAGGTGTCTGAGCTTTTTAACGACTAATAGACAGTGTCTTTCCAGGATCACCTTTCATTTGTTATTTGCTCAGCAGTATTTACACACTGTTAAGGCAGGCTAATCTATACAAGGGATAGGCATGCACAAATATAAACAGAATTATTATGTCCTGGTTGCAAGATAGCTCTGATAGCAAGATATACCAGTTGTGCAGAAGAACCTAAGGATGAGTCACCACTCTGAAACATTCAGGCCGTTCTTAAAATGGCTGTAATTATCCTTCCTATTCAAGCATGGAATATGACTCTTACTGCCTTTGAATCATTTACTGCCATACACTTCCAAGGTTTCATACTAGAGCAGGCTATCAGAAAGAGAGTATTAGTCCTGCAGTAGACATCTTGGAAGACTTAAGAGTACCCACTGATCCTGATCTGAAACTACAGGGTCAGGTTTCGTCACCCAGATTCTCTGAGGTACAATAGTAGAAACAAACCCCCACCCAAAAAGAAAGAAAAGTTCCAAAATACCCCCAAAAATACCCAAGGAAAACCACCAACGAAACACCAAAAAGGTAAATTAAAGTTCCCATCTCTCTTAGTGGGCACAGTATAAATACATGAGGACCCTGATGAAGCTGTTTATCCTTCAGGAAACAAGTCTCCTTTAGACATTTTCATTGATCAAATTATTTATTTGCACTTATCAGTATTCAGGTGTGCTTAATATTTCTTTATGCTTAGAGGGCTAATTAAACCTATACAAAGTCTCTAGTCACTCCATCTCAGGGCTATGTCTTCCTTCAAACGTGACAATTTAGCAAATAAAACTGTGCTAGCCTAAAGAAAAGATCACACCTTTCTGCATGTAAAAGACTTATCTTTCCTGGTTTTTTTTCTCAGCTGAGGGAACAGTCTAACTTGGCAAGCCCATGTCCTATGCCCCAGATATCATACAGTGGGAAGATTTCATAGACACAGGAAATTAATAGTCCATTCCTCTAGCTTCTACTTCTGCCTTTTTTTTCAGATGTCACCAGCTCCCTGACTGAGTGCTCCACTGACCTACAGGCAAAAATAACAAGCAAGTAATGCGTGATAGGCAACAACATATTTTGCCTCCCTTCTTGGATTGCAGAAACAGGTACCTTCTTTACAGCAGGGAGAAATAACAGAGGGCTGTAGCTGAATCCAAGGTTAATCTTAATTGAACAAGTAAAGAAGCCTCATTCCTACTATGTTTGAATACTCAAACTATGCAACAAATTCCCTTCAGAATGCTCTCAAAAATTAGTTTCCTAATGAGGTCGGAAGGACAGGATACAACAAGCTGTTTGTTAGTTGAATGAAATGCAGATACTTTAAACTTTCTTCTGCAACTTCTGTTAGGTCACATATATTTTTTTAAAAGGAAATTTTAGTTATGAGCACCAACAAGCTAGTTCCTCATAAAACTCTACACAGAGGTAGGTCCCAGGTCATCATCATCTCCCCATGAAAGGAAGCTCAGCTACCTCCTCTTGCAAACAGAGCGTGATTGGCTGCAGCAGCATCCCCTGACTGTCACACAGATTAATTTTGTATTGGGAAAGGTCTTTGGAGAGATCTACAAGATCACACCTGCAGTTTTATCAAGAAAATAAAAGTTACAATGCCTTGCTCTGGAAGCATATTAACAGAAGAAAGGGACAGAAAGGAATACGTGTGGGGAGGTATAAAGGTTTTCTGATTCAAGGAACAGAATGCAGTGTGGTTTTGGTTTCAGAAGTGCTAGAAATGCTGTTATTCAGTGCCTGGTTACCTAAATAACATGCCACTTAATTTTCAGTCACCCTCTACAGCTTACTTTTGGTACTCCATGCAGAGGCATTTCTGCAGATATAAGACTACAAAACAAGAATAATAAAAAGTAATATCTTGTATTAGAGGACACCAATTCAGTTGTCATTTTGAAAAACATATTCATAATCCATAGAAAAAAGTGACTTGTTCTCCAGGGAAAGGGGCAAGGAGGAAAGGGCTGGGGGAGACATTTTTCCTACATAAAGAATTCCATCTACACATTACTTGAAAATTTTATATTACTATCTCAGCACAGGAAGATAACACAATGCTACTGTTTCAGTGAATTAACAGCATTTACTCTGTTTTTTATTTTTCTTTTTCATTTCAAATTAAATAGTTCAACAGCCCTCATCACAAGCAAGACCTGTTGATATCTCTCAGTACAAGTTAGTGACTTGACAAACCAAACATGCAACCTTCTCTGTCTAGTCAGTTCTTCAGATTCTCTCTACAATTATGAGCATTCAATTAGACAAATTCCTATTTGGTACAGACTGCTTTTCCTGCTAGCAATGACCCTTTACGTAATTGTTAGCGGTCTGTTATGATTAATTAGGCCAATGGCAGCAGACTAAATTTCCCATTTCTATAGACTTCCAAAATATAGCACTTAAAGAAGAAGTGGTGAAAACAGAATCAGAGAACAGTTAGGTTGGAAGGGACCACAATGGGTCATCTGGTCCAACTCAAGCAGGGCCATCCTAGTGCACAAGGCTCGGCAGTGCGCCCAGATGGTTCTTGGATACCTCCAGTGAGGGAGTATCCATGACCACTCTGGGTAATCTGTTCCAGTGCACAGTAACTCTCACAGTAAAGAAGCTCTTTCTTGCTTTTAAGTGTAACTTCCTGTGCACCAAGTTTTGCCCATTACCCCTTGTTTTATTGGTTTCCACAACTGAGGAGAGTATGGCTCTATCATTTTGGCAACTCCCATTCATGTACTTGCATACATTAATGAAGTCTCCAGCTTTGTATCATGAATGAACTTGCTGAGAAGGCAACTCTGTCCCCTCGTTCAAGTCATTGATGAATAAGTTGAATAAAACTAGGCTCAGTATAGAACACTGGGGGGCATCACTAGTGACAAAATCAGTTTTCATTAGGCATTTCATCTTGTGCCTCTGTTTACCGTGACTTTAGCCCTAGAAGCTTTCTATAAAAGAAATTTCAGCTCTTCCTTTCCCACAGTCTGGAGATGCGAGTCTGGAGGTGGACAAGATAGAACATGCTGCTACTGAGTACACTTGCCTTAGACTGGGTTTTGCTTGCCAGAACTGAGGCTGAGAGACAAGTAAGGAAGAAAAGAATCAGTTGTCTAAACAATAAGGCATCAAGATTTATATTAAAGCAACATGTAGTACTGTACATAAACAGCCACCTGTGTCTAGACTAAAGCTTAACATATTTTTTTATTGAAGAGATATAAAATTTAATATAACATGGAGAATGAGCATGGCTTATGCCTGTTATGCCTGCAGCCACTTTTTGGAAATAAGGACTGATGACCCAAAAGAATAAGGAGTTTAGAACTCATTTAAAACAATAAGCATAGAAATAGAAGACAAACCTTTAAACATTTCAAACCAGCCACTGCAGAGGGGTGTTTGGACTGACAATACTTTACAAATAAATTCCCTTCATATTAGATTGTTTTGTTTTCAACAAGGTAGTGCTACCTGAAAGAATTTTCATGTTGAGAAACAACTATAAGAGAGCATTAAGATGAACAGAAAGAAGTCTATGATACATTGCAGAGAAAAGCTTCCTCAAAACCCCACCTGAAAAACAGTCAGTTTCATTTAAGGAGAAAAACATCATCTGTAGTGCTTTATGCACTAAAAGCTTCCCCAAATGTAATAAAGCAACCCTGAAAACTTATAAGTGAACTGGCCTGTTTCAAAAACTCAAAGTCATACTGCTATCACAGGCCAAATAAGAGTTGTTCACATTTGCTAGATTCAAAACTCCCTCATTTTAAAGATTTCTTTGTTTAAAAAAAAATCACCAAAAAACCCCAAAGACTTTATCTATTTCAGATATATACTTCTCCAGCTGAGATATTCTTGGTCTGTAGCTTGCTGTTTTCTTTTTGTAAAAAAAAAGTATTAAAAAGTCATCAGTAACAGCCCTCTAGTTGACATGGATCAAAGGCTCCAATTTTGGTCCCCTAATATCTAGAGGCCAGGTGAGAAAATGCTAAATTAAACTATAACAACCAGATCAGAGTCCAAGAACAACTTGTTCCCAGATATATTTCACTGATTATATGCTTATTCATGCCTTTGGATCTGTATATATGTAGAAACAGCTGCATGAGGAGGCTTTTGTTGGAAAAAAAAAAAAAGCAAACAAAAAACCCCCCAAACCAACCAAATAAAAAGTTGTATCTCTTTACATTATTCCTTTTGATCCAAAAAGCCAAACATTTATAACAGAGTACTGTGTAATCAGTGGGTAAGCAGGTTTATTGGGGGTTTGGGGTTTTTCTTCCCACTCATGTAAAAACTTGTATAACACTCAGTTATCCTATATTTGTAGAATCATGTCCTTAATGCCTGCTAGTCCTAATGCCTTCTTACTGCGTCAAACTTTGTGAGATATGGAACCAAGTCTGCACTGGATAACAGCATTTGTCTCAGGTATGGGGTGCAAGAGAAAACTGGGAGATGCCAGTCTACATTTCAGAGGTAATGCACAGGAATAAGCAAAAATCTAGGTAAAATATTCATAGATTCATCTCTGCCAGTTTACATCCTCTCCTCACCCTCCAAAGTACCCTTATAGAAATTCATCAGCTTGTTAAAACTCTGAGAGACATAAGGCCTCAGTCATCTACTTGACCCCACCAGCTCCAGTCTATTGTCATGTTGACTCTCACTTATCTGCTAAACCTGGATTGAATTTCAGATGGTTTCTATCTATCACTGTAAAGCAAATTCAGCCTCACTAAAAGTGAAAATGCTCTGCTATAACTCAGTTGTTCAGAATACTTAATATTTTACTGTGTTTTTAAATATGACACAGAGTAGCAGAGACACAATAAACCAAGCCATATAAAATGACTTAAAATATTGCAATTTGAAAGGGAACTATAACTCTGTAGTTAACATGTCTCTCCTATAACAAACTTGTTTTTACATTAAAAGATTTAACAGGGAGGTGGTTAAACAGATCACCCTCTAACAATGAGTAGAGCTACACACAGCTACAGCATATAATAAATTTATAAACACACACATAGACCTGAATCTGACACACTGACAAGTGATATACTACTCTCTCAGCCAAGCTACAGAAAGAACAATGCCAATCATGCAGATTTTTCCAAGAAACCATCGAAAATATTGATACACAGAATTTGACTTCTTTTCCAAAAAACATATCCAGTCTCAGACCCTTTCTAAAGAAATTTATCAAAACATTTTCTTTTAAAGTATGAAAATACCTGAAATAATTTTTGTCATCTGTCACAATAACATCTAAACAGATTAATTCTTTGAGACTAAAACTAAGTGTGTTGTGAAAGGTAGTCACATTTTTACATTTATTCCCATTACTTGACTGGGGACAGAACTTTAAAATATCACAGGAGTTTGAAGTCCTAATTTGAATCCATGTCTGTCTAGTATCCTATCTTGTTGAAAGATAATCTCATGAAGAAGAATAATGATTTTTGAACAGAAGTATTTGGAATAGCAAGGGCAAGGACAGTCTGATCTGAGCTCTTTTAAGAGATCATCAGTGCATTGAATTTGCATGCTTAGCTTTAGTACTTACACCTCAAAACTACATGAAATTTGCAACTGCAGTGAGTTTCACAGTGCATGGTACAAACATTAAATTCTAGTGTACAGATTCTGATGCAGCACACCCAAGTCCATTTCCACCTCATATTCATTGCAACAGACTTATGATGCAGTTAAATGCAAGCATAAATACCATTCTTCACAATATTTAACTGTAAAGGAGACATGAGATCTAGGTGATGTTCCCCCACCATGTAATAAACTGAACAGAGAGAGCTTGATGCACAACTTTCCACAGCTAAAGTATGGGAAATCGAGTAGTCAATAAGACAGCAAAATTTTCAGCACTCTGATGCCTATTACTTGAATTTTATAAAGGGCTTTCTCTTCGTTTTGCAAGCAAAATAATTTTGTTCTTGTCTATTTTGATCTGGCAGAAAATAGTAGTCAGAAATCTGGTTTTACAGGCCTGTACTTCTGGTGAAATAGAACAGGGTCAGAAAACAACATAAGGCAAAAATAATCTGGAAGTTAGATACATACCACAGTTGCAGCAAGAGTCACAGAAGTTCAATTTCAATTATTACTAGAGATCATCATCCTCACTTACCAGATTTCCACTGATAATGTGCAACATTGAGGTAGTGAAAAAAATCTGGTGTATGGATGCAACAACTATGTAAACCATCTGCTGCTTGAAAAGTCAGCTGAGAGAATGACTATGGACATATGGGGATACCAGCAGTGAATCCCCCCTTTAAGGGTAAGTCAAGCTCTGGTCAAATCAAGGTCTGAAAACAAAACAAGGATGGCGAAGGAGCAATAAAACGACAACTGCTGCTGGTGTGTGGTGTGCTCAGGGCTCATCCCAGACCTGCCACCACCTCTAGAGTCAACCTATCACCTGGGATATCACTTACTCTAGTTCAGCATAATTAATTACTGCCCATCAGTGGAGGTTCAGAGGGAAAATGGCAGGTAACAGGAACAGTCACAAAAGTACCTTACAGTCAGAGCAAAATTATTAAAAACCAAAAATTGAATCAAAGAGAGCTTTTGATTCAGATTTTTAAAGTTCATGTTCTGTTTCAAAACTGAACAGAGAGCTGGATCAACTCCTTTAACTTAACTTTGTCCTTTTGACTTTATCTGAGAGTGCTCAGCAGAACTTTCACTGCTTTCTCTGTTTTCACAGAAAGCACTAGAGTGGAGTCAATCAATGAAGATACTCAGGCTCATATTTTGCCTCTGTGTGGCAAAAGTAGTTTTCAGGGAAGTGTAAGGCATTGGACACCTTTTCACAAAGAGGCAGAAATTATTTCTTCTGCACTTATTTAATCACCAGATTGTAAACTATTAGATTGATGCAACAGTGGCACAAAGCTATAGGTTCTGTGGTCAGAGGGGGGTTGTTGTTTAATTGCAGTAACAACAGAAGAAATACAAAAGAGGTTGCCCCAAAGTGGGACTCAACAAAAGCTTCCTACACACCAATTTTCATCTGTGCAAATGGAAACAAGTTTTGAACACGATACTGCCCTTAAACAATTACATTGAGCTTATATTTATTTATTTTATAACATTTATTTGATTCAACTTACAGGGGACAGAAATTTCTGATATCTTACTCTTTTTACAAACATTTACATTTGCCTAACCTCAATCTGGTAGGAAACAGCTTACGCTAACAGAACCATGCACACCAAAAATCTCACAAACAAATCACCAAAAACCTACACTCTCCACCCCCAAATGCCACAGTCTTAAAATTAAAGTACTCTGCAGAATTTCCATCTCCAAAGCATCCCACAGAAATATGTTCACTTGACATTTGCAGAGGAAGCCATCTTATTTCATAAATTTCATATTTTTCACCTTTTCATCAGAAGCTCTAATTTTTTGCTACTGGGAAAAAGCAAACACAATGTTTGTGGAAAGCATAAACACTACCCCCACCACTTCTGATTTGCCTTTTTTTGCACCTTCCCTTCTCCTTTTCCCCTTGTTAGAGGAAAATTTTGTGTTAGCAAGGAATCAGATGCAAAAATGCTAGTAAGAACTTCAGAGTTCAGGCTTAACCTGTGATATGAAGAGATGCCCAGTGTGGGGCTGCTTCTTCCTGGCAAACCAGTGCTTTCACCCTTGATCAGAACTGCTCTGAGGAGCAGCAACTGGAAGAAATGCATTTTATACCTGAATGTCCTGTCCTCCAAGGCCATCTAAAATATGGTAAATACAGGAGAACCACAGCATCACAGGGCAGTTGAGGTTACAAGGGACTTGTGGAGGCCACCTGGTCCAACCTCCCTGCTCAAGCCACATTACCTAGAGCAGGCTGCCCAGGACCAGATGACTTTTAAATATCTCCAAGGATGGAGCCCCCACAACCTGTGCCATGGCTCAGTCACCCTCAAAGGAAAAGAGTGTTTCCTGATATTCAAAACAGACTCATGTGTTTCAGTTTGTGCCCATTGCCTCCTGCCCTGTCACTAGGCATCACTGAAAAGAGCCTGCCTCCATCTTCTTTGCAATCTCCTTTCAGGTATTTATATACTTTGGTTAGATCCTTTTAAGCCTGCTCTTCTCCAGGCTGAACATGGTTCACATTAGTCACAAAAGTAACCTCAGGGGGGGTAGGGATTTGGTGGTTTATTTGCTGTTGGTTTGTGGATGGGTCGGGGTTTTTTTGGTGTGTGTGGTTCTGTTAGTGTTAGGTGTTTGCTACTAAGTCATAAGTGGTGCTCCCCAGGGATTGGTATTGGGGCCAGTTCTGTGTAACATCTTTATCAAGGACCTGGATGAAGCAATTGACATTGCCCTCAGTCAGTTTGTAGATGACACCAAGTTGCTCTCTAGCACTACTTGAAAGCAGATGGTAGCAAGGTGGGTGTCAGTCTCTTAAGTAACAAGCAATAGGACAAGAGGAAAAGGCCTCATTTTTTTCCAGGGGAGATTTAGATAGGATATTAGGAAAAAACTTCTTCACCAAAAAGGCTGGTAAATATTACGACTGGATGCCCAGGAAACTGGTTTAGTCACCAACCCCTGGAGCTTATTTAAAAGAATAGTAGATGTGGCACTTTGGGAGATGGTTTAGTGGTGGACTTAGCAGCCTTAGGTTTATAGTTGGACTCTATAATCTTTCAGGTCATTTCCAACCCAAATGATTTTATGATTCTATCACCAGTTCCTGCTGGAAGTACCAACCAGGGAGAAACCTGCTTTCAGCAAGATTCTGGTAGAGCCAGTAGAAAAAAAATACAGAACAGAAAATATTTGATTTCTCAACATTCTGTTGTTCTGGTTTTCTACTCAGAATGTGGAGGCCATATATATATATATGTGATATATGTATGAGAGAGAGAGAGAGAGAGAGAGAGAGAGAGAGAGAGAGAGAGAGAGAGAGAGAGAGAGAGAGAGAGAGAGAGAGAGAGAGAGAGAGAGGGAGAGAGAGAGAGGGAGATGTGTATGTGAAAGCATCCCTTGCAGGCAGGTTTTGTTTTGTCCAAGAGGAACTTTCTTCTCCTCAATATTTCTTTACTGAATAAGAGTGAAAAGAGGTTATAGCAAGCATTCAAACACATCTTGCCTTTCACCAAGGCCACAGAACTTCACTATACTACTTTGTATCCATCTGTACCACATTTGCTACTTGTCTGAAAAGAAGCTTCTTTACTGAATCAAGAATTTGTTCACAGTAGAGTATGTTTCCTTTTCTCCTTCCTCCTGCTATTTTAAGTCTCCTCCAGATGTCTTCTTTCCTACATGCAAGGCAAATGGTGTTAAATGAGAAGATCAAGCTGAGGCTAGAAAGAGATGTCCCTCTGAGACACATTATTTTATGACAATCCAAATTTTAAATTTGAATTAGATTAATTACCAGAACAGCTGTGCTGACTCTATATCAGTGTATATAAGAATGAGGCCAGTTCTTCATGTTTTAAGTTCTTGATTTGTTTTCATTTCTCTTTTTGTTTTCATTTCTCATCCTCTTAGATTGCTTTTGCCTCTTTCCTTCCCTTTTATCATGAGCTTTCCAGCATTCTCCTTTCAATTGCTCTACTTCAGTTTCACTATTTTTTCTCGCATGCAAGCCCTCAGTTTGTAACGGGACAGGATCACCAGCTCTGTACTGGTCTCTTTATCCACATAAAACATTATTGCACTGAGAACACCCAGGACATGCATGTTGAAGGCTGTCAGACTCCAGTCAGCTAAAAAGCCACAAACCTCCAGGCTTCATTTGGGTTTTTATAAAGCTTATCCTTAGAAACTCAATTTTCAGTCCATGGGTTGTGACAGACCATGATCTTCTGGAGGTTACTTAGAAGGTGGGAGTGGCCAAAGGATCAGAAGATTTGGAAACCTATGTTGAACACTGGAATACTGCTTGGCACTGTGACAATCAGGTCACAGCATCTGATGAATGAGCTTAGTTAGTTTCTTATTTCCTTCATTTGTAAAGAGCTTGTTTTCATCCCTCCCTGGCCTCCCGCAAGTAGAAAATTTATATAATATAAATTATGAGAGTTTCTCAAAGGTGTCAACAGAAACAAAAATATTTTGTTTTAATTAATTTTCCTCCTAATCACCGGTATTTTAGTATAAATCTAAGCAGGATGGATTACTTTAAATGCCCACTCAATTTTAATTATACTACTTTTTAAAATATTATTTTTAGCAAAGATTGGTATTATTACCTCTGAGATAGTACTAACAAGTTGTAACTAGTGTCTTTTCCATCCAACAAACAAACAAAAGTCATCCTTATTCATTAACATATTTGCTTGGTGAGAATTGTGCTTAAGGCTCCTATCAGTCAGCAGTACTACAAATAATGGAAACAAGTACTCAGTCTTTGACCCAAGGAAATACTTTTAAAAACAGGTAACATGAAAAATATACTCACAGATTAAAGGGTTAAATTTTTCCATGCAGAGTTTCATGCATGTGTCCATTGTGCAGCTTTGTGCCCCCTAAAGGGCTTATTCACATTAAATTAAGGCACCTAAGTGAGGAACTACCTTGGTGGCAGATTTTGAAGTGATTCAAGTAACCTTAAGGAGGCTAAGTGGAGACCTGAGGTTCTGGATTGCCACAGTTCAACATAAGCACCTGCAGATACTTGAAAAATCTGCCCACAAATTTAAAAACTAAGGTTTTGCCCACACTTTTGAAAGCAGGAAGGACATGCTGTCATGCTCAAAATATTGTTTCAAGGTAACTAGGAAACACATTGTATGTCTAAAGCCAAGAATCTATAGTTAATGTAACTGAAATTTAAAATCGGATCACTGCTAGTCCAGAACTGGCTGTTACCCCCCAAAAAAATAAAGCCACTAGAATACATAAACCCCCCCCCTCAATAACAGCTGTAACACTCACTATTTTACACAAAGTACTTAGTCTGTACCCCATTTCTTGGTGTTATGTTCACCCTCCACTGCTCCTCTGACTCTTAGAGTTGGTGGTTTCACCTGGGGCTTGATAGAAGTGGGGGAAAAGGTGTTACAGCAACCCATGAGGATCTGGAGGAATAGATTTTTTGATGGAGTTTTCCTTTGTCATTCTAGAGTCCTTTTATATACCTGCTATCACAGTCTTATAACTTTGGTCCTTCATCAGTCTGCAGCTCCACATGACCTCTACTTCTTTATTCTCTTTTTTTCACCCCTGCAGCCAGTTTTGTCTAGCTTCAGATCTGTATTTTTTTAACCAATGATTGGCAAGTTGTTAGTATCTGTTTGGTCTTTTTAGTCAAGCCACCTCTCTTATTACCCCATGCCAGTACTCTTCCATGTCACCTGCATCTCCAATGGTCAAGGCCTCTTCTTTACCCTACAACATCGCATTAGTCATAAATTTCTGATTCTACTCAGAATAACTGCTTATTAGTCCTATTTATATAAAATGTTGTACCTTATAAAGGGAACAAAAATCTAGCCATAGATAACTGACCAGTTAAAAAACCCAAACTAACCAGTGTCACAGCTAAAACAAGCCTGCAGGCAATTCAAGAAAGTAAAGCAAGCCTGACAAATGTCAATCCTGAGGCCCTACAAGTTCCATACAGAGTTTATGGCTTGTTCCTAGCAATGGCAATGCTGTATTACAGCACTGCATGGCTACAGAACACAAAAATTTAAAAGCGCCTCCCAATATGCCACAGGACCTCTCATTAATTTAACAGGTAGTTTCTTTACTACAAACATGCATATGTAATGAATCTTACAGGTTATTCCAGGACCTGAAGCACCCAGCAATTCTGCAGCCATGCTACAGAATGCACCATTCAAGGACAAAAGGAAAAGGTGTATCCTGCATCCATGATCATGCAATTACTCCCTGTAAAGCCTCAACCTCACAAGGAAGAGACTCCTTTTAATTCGATAGTAATTCTCACAGTACTCAGAACTCACAGATCTTCAGTAATTCAGCTCTACACACTACCAAAAAAGGCAAATGCTTGATTATTTTACAGCCTGTACATTCGAAACAGTAAGAATTCTGCCATTCAAACTGTACCTGGACTCCAGATCACTTCATTCTCTCGAGCTGTGTCAAAGGCACAGTAATGGCTACATTTCCATCCTAAAGATACACTCTTGCTAAATTAACATGTTAATTGAAATCAAAAGGCAACCCCTGAGTTGAGTCAGCTGCTGCAGAGAAAGACAAGGATAAACTTCTGGGCAGAGATGCTCTTCTTGCCGAAATCAGGTAGGCAGGATCCACAAGACTGAATTCACAAGCTCTTAATTCAGTCCAAAATGAACTGGTACTGCCAGGACACATGAACAGCACACGTGGATTTCTAGAAAGCCCGACAGCTGGTAATTTAACTGATGTCATACAAATGAAAAGATTAATATCACTGCAACTTTCTTGTCTAAGGAGGCTTCTAATATTAATGCATTTTTCAAAAGTGATTTGATTGATACAATTTGTGTTAATGAAAGAAGAAATGAGTTCATCAAAACATTCACTTTGGGAAGGAAAAAGGTTTTTTGAGGGTTCAAATACTGTAGCCAAATAAATATTTCCTCCCTTAGCCCACCCTTTTACACAAAGACAAGCCCTACCACAAAGCGAACCCTGCTAAACACACAACGGAGAGACTATGGATTAGGTGATATGCTACAACTCTGCTACTGTGGATTTCTTATCTACAGGAGCCATATGACAAACCACCTTACAAAAAACCTCATTGTGCCTTATTCATTCTTTCCCAGCCCAAAATCATACATTGCTCTTTGACGGATATGCTAAAGATACAGGGGGAAGGGAGGTGTGTTGCAACTTCAAGATCACATTAACTGACACGTGAGGAGGAACTCTTAAACCAGACCTTCTCGTGTCCATGCAGGATTTTTAACAAGGTCCCTAGAGGTCACACATGCACAACTACTGAATTTTTCCAGTGTGCCTCTAGGTCTCTCTCAGCTTTGCATTAGTAAGACAAATGGCTAATTCACTACAGACAAATGTTGCACATTTCATGATTAAACACAAGCCTCCTCAGACTTGGCTTCATTTATTTCCTCTGCAATGAAATATGTACAGGTTTGTATTTTTTCATTACTACATAAATACTTGCAGTTTTTAAAATGCTGGAGGAATTATCAAAGCTGAATCTTTCATTCTATCATGAAAATGTGTTTTGGTCACTATTTTTTCCTGATGTCTGCTGCCATGTAATTATTTAATGTCATTATTTAATTGTGTTTAAAGAATTTTAATAATTGCCAGTAATCCTTCCCTTAGGAATTCAATTAAATCTAACCCTAAATCTGTAGACATTAATAGAAAGTGTGAAAATTTGCTCTTATAACTAGCTGTTGTTATTAAGATTTATATAGTGTTAATTATCAGTGGTCCCTCATTATACAGTTTTCAACATGAGCACAGCTACCAAGAAGCACCTTGTAGTATGCTCATGACCATAAATGCTTGCTTGATGCACAATGACATTAAATACTTGGGGCAAGTGTTCTTTCATTGGTGAGTGGGGTTTTTTGTCTTGTTTGGGGTGGGTGAGGAAGTGGGGGGTCAGCAAGGTAGTGGTTGTGATTTGTTTGGTTTTTTTCAAGAAGAACTGTCCATACCATAGAGAACTTGTGCATGACAGTCACTATCAAGCCTACCTCCTTATATGCCCACAACTGCACAATAAGGACTGGCTTTTTCATTCACTGTTCCACCTCAATCCAGGTTGTTACAAAGACAGTTACAGTAGTCCAGTAGCATTAGCTATGTTCAGCTTTTTCAATTAAGATTTCCCCTGTAGAATAGGTCTCTGCTGTGCTAATAGAGAAGTAATTAATCAATATCTTTAGCTAAACCCCCATCATTTTACAAGCATGCATATACCCAGTGGTCCTCCCTCTTTGTTGTTCACAGCGACCTCTGCCCACCTGCTCTATCGCTATCCAGCCTTGCCAGATATGCACACACACAGCTTACTCTCACTTCAGCCAACAAAGGGTAGTGCCAAATTTATCCTCTGCTGATATAAATAGCAGATCATACTGTCCCTGATGTAAATGGAAGTAAAGAGTCATTAGTGAAATTGCTAATCCATGTGCATAAAAGCTCAGAAAGAAAATGTGCTGCTGATTTAAACCTCCCCAACCATGCAGAGCACCTAACCCATGTCAAATAACTCTAGAAACTTCACTGTAGCACATTTAGATGGGCAAGAAGCAAGAGTCCATGCTCTGAAGCAGGTAATACAGAGGAAACAAACTAATAGGTCAAAATTATATTTCCAGTTTTCTAAATCACCTTGTCTGAATGACTGTGGCTTTGAGGTCTTAGCATCTTACGTCATCACATGCAGGAGAAAGTGCAATACTCATGACTTCAGGCTGCTAGATTAGTCACTACAAAGTCTTCCTGTTCAGTTTTCAACAACTATGTCTCAAATAAAACATAGGAAAAAGGAGAGGCCTGATCTTACCCAAAGCAGGGGCTTTGTGCTTCATTTTCAGTCCTCCAGCATCACTACATGCTGCATTTTCTTCCCCTCTCTGTGCACAGGTGTCCACCAGCTAAGGAAAGGGCCTGTACTCCTGGGGTTTGTGCCATCAACTTGTGGTCTCCTGCACCTACTGCCATTTCAGCAGGTACACAGTATGAATACACAGCTGCTCAGACATGAAACTATCAAGAATTTCAGCAAATATTTTTTGTTTATTTGAGGCTAACATAATCTGCCTTTATCTTTTGTTTGTGTTATATCAATAACTACAAAATTTTACATTTTAGTTAAATTGTCCATATTTTTGGGTATGTCACTCTTGTGGGGACTAATAACAAGAAATAACCATGGTGACAAAATAATAAAAAATATTTTTGAATGTCTTTAAATAATTTTTGAGTAACTTCTTGACAGTTACTATAGGCAAATGTGTGTATTTTTCACAAAATGCATGTTATATTATAGTCACTGTAAGCAACAGAGATAAATTATAGGTAATTTCCACTTCTTAAGTCCTGTTTCTATGGCAATATGAGCAACTGCCATTACTTCAGAGCTTGTTACCATGGTTATTTCAGGTAATTCCAGGATTTTAATACCCTTAAACCTGAAGTGATACTTTTTCTTCCTATTTTGCTGTTGAGCAAAATCATAGTTCAACTTTAAGGGGAACACAACTCTCACAGTTAAAATAAATACAGCACATAATACATATAGATAAGGAGACAAGTCAAAGTGAAATGCTTACCACACAACCCATAGTTGATTCTCTTCTCCTAAAAGGGCAGCATCCCTTTCCCACACATATTTCTATGGAAAAAAGAAGGTGTTGTCTCCAGGGCGTAAATCTCCTAACTGCCCTCAGCTGTGCAGACCACTCCCCCCAGCCATCTGTATCCTTGGTGAAGCAGCAGAAGTAGGATATACAGGCTAGTGATCTGCTCCTCCAAATTCAAGCTTTGAGAGCTGACTGATGAAATGCCATCTGCCTCCCATTGCTGCAACAGTGAGGGTCACTGGGGAGCCTGGGCCCACTCACCAGCAAGTCATCCAGCACTTGTGCCTAATTCAAGTGTCCTGAAGAGTAAATGGGCTTAATGGAGCACTGTGTGGTAGTGGGGCAGACTTCACCACTGCTCTACCAACACAAATTGCACCAGTATCTTCACCAACATCCTGCAGGCACGTCTGGGGGTTTGAAGATGTGCAGGATAATTCCGCTTGAACCTTTGTTAAGGAAAGAGGTGGCAGAAAGTTTCATGTACCCGCAACTGGGTGGTAATAAAAATTACTCTACAGTAAAACTGATTCTTTACTCTGAGCAATCTTGACAGGCTAGCTGTGTGATCACTGCCTGTCTTTCCAACAGGTATCATTGCTCACGCCTACTGTAAATGCTGCTCTTGACCTCAGTCCATGCATGCTTCTCCCACACAGAGAAGTTTTCCAAGCTTTATCTAGAGAGAAAAATGTATATAATCTGCCCCTTTTCCTTCACAGTGGAGTCTCTTGCTTGGACAAACTGTCACTTGCACTGAAGAGGGATTTTTGACTACAGTACCTTGCTATAGCTAGCATATGAGGTCAGGCCACTGGACAGACTCCAGTCTGAGTCAGTGAGAGACAGAATGATACTGCTAAATTGGCTGCAGTGTTGCCAGGATTTGGCCCTTTTATTAGCATTTCTTTTGAAAGCACAAACAAGATAACATTTATTTTTTATTATTTTTTAAAGAAAAATGGAATTTTAAGCCACATAATTTTAGTGAAAGGATAATAACTGTGAAGTAAATGGACACTAATGACTTGGAATCAGGAAAGCAAAAATCACGATCCCCAAATGTTTCATGTTTTCAATTAATCTTATATTTCAAAGTATCAAAAAACCCCTCATACCTCAGGCTGGCAGTGTTATGTCTGTTGTATGGTTGTGATTTTTTCCTTCATACTAATTAACAAGATTCATTGTAGTGAACTACAGTACTTTGTTCAGGTGTTTGTTAGAGAAAATCTGTTGTCAGTCCTTTTGCACAACTTTCAAAAGTCAACTTCAGTTATACAGGTATGGATTTTATCCACATAATTAAGTTATACCCTAATTTAACCATTAATAACATCAAGGCAATGTTGTCTCTGAGAACAAGGCAAAAGAGTATGTGACTTCAGAAACCTATTATCCTACTAGTGGATGATTACTAGAACCTAATATTGATGTTCCACACAAACTGCACTGTTCAATTCTGACTATGCCTATTACTATTATCAAATAATTTGGCATAAGGATAGATCCAGAAATCAAAGCAATTGGTACTGATGCACCCTCACCAAAAGTAGTTTGATGTTTTTACCTCATGCCAACTTTAGTCTGAACCCTGGACGAAACAATCCCACCATGCATTTGGTTTAATACATATGCTCAATATGCATCAGATTTGGATGTTCTCATCATAGGCTACAATGCATTTGCCACACACCTGGAGCTCATAGGGAACAGGAACAACCAGGGCATATACTTTGCTGATTTAAACCAAAACAGTAATCTGGACAGTCTTTATATCCCCTTTTATATTAAAATAATTTTTGTTGGTAAGAAAGCAGTGGATGGTTAGTTTAGGCTACAGACAGTTATTAAAGATAAGGAGCAGTAAATCAGGAAATCACCTCAGTTTTTCAGCTATTTTAAGGTGACTGAATGTAATGAGTGAAGTTCTTCTGCTTCCACTTGGGAGTTCACAAAGAGAATCTCTAACTTCAAGAGGAAGGGCAGGTCCCAACAAGCTGTGTCCACATTAAAGTCAGAAAACTGAGTATGGGAGGAGGTATATCTGAAACTCCTCTGGACCAGAACTGTTACAACTGTCTTCAAAACTAGTATATTTCCTAGTAAAACTGAAAATCCTACATTGTGTGGATTGACAGACTTCCCCATCACGATGGGGGCATGCCCAGGTCCCTCATTTGAGAAGTATGGTCATTCCAAAATGTTTTAGATTTCTTTCAGATTCCTTTAAGGCCAGATATCATGCACACGTTACACTTTTCTAAGCTGATACATTGATGTCACCTAAGGTGTCGACATCTGTAGAGAACAGTCCTGCAAATGGCATGGCAATCTGTTCCACAGAATTCTGTATCCTGCCAGACCAGCTGGCAGAAAGGCACTAGTCTAACCAATTAAATTACTCAGGCATTTTCTAGTATCAATCCTTGTTTGCAGGCTTGCAACATAAAACAATTAACAAGTATTTTGGGAGCTCTTTGGACTGCACTTTCTTTTTGAGATAGGTATGACTACTAAGATCCCAGTAAGTTGAAGGGCTTGTTTTTGCTCCCTGAAAATATAGGACCTCTACTGTTCTGAGTTTCATTCTCCAATATTTACAGGATCTGCTTGAGCTACATTTATAGACAATAATCTTTTATAGCAGTGGCACATTTCCCATTTAGCCATTCTGCTTAATTTTCTTTTTTTAATGGCAACTTTGGACTCTATTATGACAAACTCCTGGCATTTTGCTTGAGCTCAATGAGGGTGACCCTAAGTATGAAGCTTTGAAAAAAGCCCAAGAAACCCCTCTTCCTCCAGTGCACACCAGCTGTGCTTTTTTCCATTATACATTCTCCTGAGAGTTGTGATATTTATAATTATTTGTCTTCTTTGTACCCGGTAATACTATGTATTTCTTAATCTACCCACCAAAGTGGTCCCTGACCTAGTCAGATCATACAACGATACACTGGAAAAAAACCACTGATATATGCTTTTATATGATACGAATCTCTGATCCTGATTTTTAAAGGAAGTATTGATGTTTATGCTTTTCCTGTTTCCTCTTCCTGCATTCCAACCATTGCCAAATTCAGCTTCCAGTGAGAGAAGATTGGGAGAGACTAAACCATTCCTTGTTTCAAAAAGGCTAACTGCAGCATCCATTCATTTGCATTGCAGCAA
>NW_008667615.1:14744-56159 GCF_000695815.1 Acanthisitta chloris | reverse complement strand
TTTCGCTAACAAAATATATCTTCATATCTTTCTCCATCTTGGAAGGGTTTTTCACAACTTGGTGTTAAAGAACACAAGAAAGTAGACCCATGACAAATATAGACTTAATATCTAAATTTGAGCTACTTCTTTGTTGCCAGAGAAACATGGGTTCGAGGTGTAAGGAAGAAGCAGGGGAGGTAGGAGGTACGTGTTTAAAGCAGCCTCAGGGATTTAAAAGTAAGTCTTCCATTAAATTAATTGATGACTAGCACACAAGAGAGTTGAAATTTCTCAGGCCTTTCTTTGAAAAGCCAAGAAATTCTTTTCAGAAAATCATTTTTTACAGAAACTTCATGATACAGAATTAATTGACACTGTTGAAAGTCATTGGGTGATTCATGTCTTTTTATATACATTACATCCATTGCTCCAGAAAACACCACAGTCAACAGGAGAAACTGACTCCTATTACAATGGGCCTTCACTAGGACCTGAAGAAAACAGGAATAAAATTCCACCAGCTGCAAATGACAGCACTGTAACACCCTACTTCAAATGTAAGAAACAGGCTCATGGGGTAGACAGGCCTCCCTAAAATATATGACACAGTCTCTGTTTCTTGAGAAAATGTCTTCTAAAAGTATCTCAGGGTTCCTTGAAAAGAGAAGAGCCAGCAGTAAGATCAGTCATCCCTAACAGCAGAGGCACAGGCTACCTCATTTCCCAGTGACATAGAATACACTTAAACTGGCATTTCAGGGAATGTTTGGCTCAGGCAGTGGAGTCCTGCAAGAACTTCTCAGTAAGCACATCAAGAGCAACTTGCTTATTCATTTTATGAAGCAGTATGATCTGTTTGTTATAGCTCATCTAACATAGCACATCTTGTATTGGGAGAATGACTTTGATGGTTCAGGTTACTCCTCTGAGTTCTGTGTTCTTGTTGTTGCCTCAGGATTGAGACAGGAAGGCACATCCCACACCTAAGTCTCTTTCTTCCCTCACACTGACCTTGAGGGACATCATCCCAGCATGGCTTTTAGCAGTACCACTCCTGACATGGAGCAGTACCATACCACTATGGAGTGGGATATAAAGCATGTAGACTACAGGCTGACACATCAGCTAAACAGTGTAATGAGCAGGGTCAGAGGTTCACAGAAAAGCCTAGGAGATTGTAGCTGCCGTTGAGCTCCACAGCTGTGACCTTGGCCATCTGGCACCTTCTGCAGCTCCTCAGTGTGGGTTGGCCTCTCTCCCTCCAGTCAGCAGCAGGGGCACTCAATCACCATGGGCCAGCATTTCAGAGGGAAGGTGAGGGAACCTGAACATTAAAACAGGCTCTACTCAATCTGGGGTTTAGACTACCTAAAAATCTAACTACAATATTAGAAGGTTCCCCCACCTGCACAGCGTAATACTTCAGAAACCAATTGAGATGCGTAATCTCAGATGATTGATTCTAATCACCTGTATTGAATGCTCTGGACCTGGGCTTGACCCTTCTCTCATTTCCCTCCTGCTCCTGGAATTTTCCCATCAACAGCTTTTCTTCAAAATCTCCATTCTCAGGCAAGACTCCAAATGGAGGAGGCAAGTCACAGTGGGTATTTCTCATAAGAACTTTTCATCCATAATTCCCTCTCACATAAAGGGCAAAGCCACATTTGTGTTGTAAATCAACCCCAGAGAATAACCACTATCTGAAAAAATGTTAACAATTAAACAATAATTCAGGGATTTGGAAATTAAGCACCCTGTGTGTGAACAGATTAATAGAATATTGTCTACGAAATACTGGAGAAAACCAATTAAGCTTACCATCTAATGAGCAATGATGCTCTCTCACATCTGCCAGCAAAACGAATCAGCATAATCTATTGCAGGTGGTTGTGCTTTCTATTCACTATGCTACAGAAATGAATCAGCACCATAAATTATGGAACCATAACCAGCAATTGGTAATATGGGGGAGTTTATCCTTTTCTTAATTTATAGACTTATAGCTACTGTTACATCAAAAAGCATCACTCAGATTTGTGCCCACAATTAGCATCTACTCATAAAGCATCAACATTCTTTTTACCAGCTCTCAGATGATCACATGACACTTGAAGACATCAGCCAAATTGTCAATAATGACGGAAGTTCTAGAATCATCACTTTCTGCCTCAGTTTTGCCTTTCATATAGATGATCAGAAAGTCTTCAAATCAGGAGGCTCATTTCCTAATCGCATTGCAAGGGGGTAACACTTTTTCTGTTCTGCGCCTATGATATTCGGAAGAATATTGTTATTCAATATTGCATCATTTTCCTTTGGTAAACTTGATCTGACAAGATTTGTACATGATCTTCCACCAACTCCTAAAAATTTTTGTCTTCAATAGGGAAATGTTTTGGTATATGCATGTGTATAAAGCAACTTTAGTGCCTAAAATAATATTGTGCAACCATAAGCAAAAGGACTTCATATTTTTCTAAGATTTGGTAAAATGTCTACTTTCTGGCACAATGAACTCTTCTGAGTCACAGAAATGTGCAGAGACCCACAGTAAACCCATGAAGACCTGATATAAAGCCATTGAACAGAGGGTAATTAAATCAAAGACAAATCGGGTCTATAATCATTATCTATAGCTGCAACTGAAACCAGCACAAGTGCAGCCCACCCTGCTGTCATCCCAAAGTTGATACATGGCTCAAGTAATTGGTGCTAGAGTTTCTTCCATAAGGAATA
Organism: Acanthisitta chloris; assembly: GCF_000695815.1. Classification (NCBI taxonomy): domain Eukaryota; kingdom Metazoa; phylum Chordata; class Aves; order Passeriformes; family Acanthisittidae; genus Acanthisitta; species Acanthisitta chloris. The sequence continues at coordinate 53,438 of NW_008667615.1, read as the reverse complement.
ACTCAAATAATAGAATAATGATATTGTTGCACTGTATCCTTCAACCTATAATACTACTGTACAGAGGAAACTGATTTTCATTTGAAAAAAACAAATCAAAATATATGCAGGTGTTTTAGGGAAATAAACTTCAAACAGTGCAAATAGGAGTTGGACACAGATTCCATTACATGGTAGGTCTCTGATGTCTGAAAGTTTAGAAACCCAAAATAGCAAGTAATACTTCAGAAATTATATTCTTTTTCTGTTTATGCTAGATAAAATTTCAAATGAAGATAACAGATTTCTTTTAGCTCCATAATATTCTTGACATTATTTTGAAATGTACTTGAAAAAAATTTATTTGTTTTTTAAAAATCCTTAAATACACTAAACATTTTGAGGATCTTTACCATTAATATTTCTAATTGCATGTTTGGTTTGAGGTTGTATTTGGGGTAGAGTGTTATTTTTGTTCATTTTTCTTTGCTTTCAGGAGCCACTTTTTTTTTTTAGCAAAAAATCCAAATCATTTGCTAACTTTAATTTGAAGGTAGACAGTTTAGTTCAGTTTGGTTCTTGCCTTTTCTTTTAAGGCTGTGTACCTTAACTTCACAAAGCATCCTGAGGTCACTAGATGCCTTCACAGCCTTTCAGCAGAGGTCAATGAACATAACCCAGAAGATAACTGTGTGCTTTTCACCCCTTCTACAAACACTTCAGCAGAACATTTTGATGGAAGGATAAAGGAAGAGCATCCCTCTTCCCAGCACACATTTTCCTGTAACATTTTGAAAGTAAACCTGACCAAGCTAGAGATGCTCAGTGTTCTGAGGAGGAAATCAGCATGGTTTAGGCTGAGAGACTGGTCTGAACCTCTTGCTCCACATGAACAAGGTTACACAGAAAGAAGAATCTTTCTGATAAGCTACAATAGGATGAAAAAGCCCCTACTGAATCCCAGAGGCTTAGAAAGGAAACTGGTTTTTTATCTGAACTAAAGTAGTCTGTGACTGATATCAGTATAATACAGATGGTTAAAATATCACAGTGGTTTATTGTTTACAATTTCATTCTTTTCATTCATGAGGAAAACTTGAAAAAAAAAATAAATTCCTGTGGAATAATGTTATTACCTGACATCTGAAATAAATACTCTTCTTCCTTTACATAGGAGTATTTCTTGTATAAAAGACACTCAGTCAGTACTTGTTACCTAAGAACACAACCTGGACATGATCAATAGAGCCTGAAGAACACATTCTAAAGATCTGCATGTTTGCTAGGCAAGAGACAAGGTCTCCTGAACCTGTGAAAGTACCCACCCATTACAGGAAATCTTGCAATTGGGTCTACTTTAATACTGTACACCCTCACTGATGAAACAGTGATTCTATAAAGATACAAGAAAGCACATCAATGTGTGTCCTGTATACTTACTGCAGTTAAAGTACTCTAATGCTATCTTTCTTAACAGATTGTACAGCATATCTATTTTTAATATTTCTAACACATTCACATCTACAAACTGATGTCCTGGAGAAGCACAAGTGTAATGTACTTTTCCATCCTTCAGCTGTGTTCTCTCCTCAGCTGTAACAGTTTCTTCCTCTTAAAGATGGGAAGACACACAAATGATAGGAATCTCAAGAATCATATTATTTCTTGTAATCATACTGGAGAGGAAAGCTTCAAACCCTTGTAAGAGTACATATAAACTCTTCACATTTCCATTTCCCATTTCGACTCACAGCACAGCAGAGAATTAACTCATCTGAGTTCACTTATGCTTGTGGTTTGCTTAAAACATGACACTATGGAGACACAGTATCTCTCTGATGTGGCCCTGCTGGTCCTCTGTTCTTAGATATTAGTTGTTTTCCTCTTAACTCAGTTTCTAAGAACAGGATAAATGACGACTCCTCATCTAACTGAATAGGGACTGAGACTACAAACCAGTGTACAGTGAAAAAAGTTAACTTCTTCCTGAATCTGGGGCCATAGAGAGAGCATCAAGAGGGAAGCCCAACCAAGATACACTAAAGTAGATTGGCTCATTTTACTATAGGTTGTCATTTGATTAAAGCACCACTATAACTCGCCAACCTCATGGATATCAGCTAGAAGTTGATAGCACATTACACACCATGCCATATTTCTTATGTTCAGCTTTATTGAACAGTTAGCAGCATGAAGTATTTGTGCACTACTGGCATTACCTTAGCACTTTGCAAATTTGAAATCATCTCTCTTTTTTTGCATATCTTTTTTTTTTTTCCCTTCATAGGAAACTTAAACTTGCTTCTAAGATCTTGTGGATGAATGCAGCCACACGAACTTCATGGCATGTATTTTCTGAATGAACAGCTCTGCTCTTACCTACCTTAAGAACCCTATCAAAAAGGACTTATGGCACTAGCTCTGTCACACAGTTCTTTCTTGCTCCTATTACATGCTTTTCATCATTATATAGTGCTACAGTTTTTGTTACAACCATCCTTTTGATTGTGCAGAAGTTTTACTATAAAGGTGCTATTAAAAACAGTGAGATAACTTTCATATAACCTTTGCAGAGCTTCTGCCTTTGAAGATTTTTTTATTAATATTGTACACATGCTGCAATCCTACCTATAATCCTTCCTATATAAAGATTCCCTCTTCGTTCCACAAGAGCATGATTCTAGCAATCTGTGATAACAATAAGCATTTTCAATTATGTATGTAATGTGTTTTTATTTTAAGTGCAACTGCAAAGCCAGCTGTGGAAGGCTCTATTTAACCTGCACTATTAATGTCAGAACACAGAAAAGACATTCCAGTGCCACCATTAATATCAACTCTAAGGGCACCAGGAAGTTTGAGAAGGTGAAGTTTTTCCATGTTATTCCTATATTATCCTAATCAATGAGAGAATTAAAGGATAACCTGATGCTCCACTATGTTTTTCCTAGTCCCTGTACTTGTGTTAGGATTGTACAAAACACTTGAGCATTCATAATGCAGACATATACCTAAGACCTATCTTCTAAATGATGTCTAAATTAGCAGAGATTACATATCTCTGTATCTTTGTCCTTATGCCAAGAATGAAAAAAAAAGGAACCAAATCACCTGAGTAACTCAGAGGTCAGCAAATTGTTTTTTGCACCTTGTTTGTGTGCTCTGCTAGTCTCAAAATTTTCAGTCTTGTATCTGTATCTAACCAAAAGCACATGTATTCTGCCAAGCTGTTCAATTGAAAGCCCTTTCCAAACTCATTGAAGCAAGAACACCATGCACAAACCTTTTGTTCCCTGAAAAAAAAACCCACCTTTCTGAAGAGGAAACACAGCAAATAGAACAAACCCCTGTCAGCCCTGAGGTCAAGTTATTTCAACAAGTAACAGTAAAGAGTAGAGGTTGTTTCTGTATCTTCTTTCCCAGAGTGGTCACCTTCTTAGGAAAAGTCCCACCAAAGCAACAGCTTTGTGAGAGTTACATCCATACAGGAACACCAGTTATTTTCAACACCATTTTCTAAAACCTATGCCATGGAAGGAAGCACAGTGTATGTGCATTACTATAAAAGATAACATTTCTTTTAGCTTTAAGGGAGGTGCATCAACAAGCTCTGTGTGGAGTGGTTAGTGTATCAAATAGCAGATTAATTGTCAGCTGCACCACGCAATTTACTTTAAGTGAATGCATCAGTATGTAATTGTACGAATGCATATTTTTTTTTCTGCTGAATAGCAAAGGCTGTCATAACAAATAGCTGCTGTTCAGGAACAGGTATCTAGAAAAAGCTGCTGCAGAGAACACTTGTGACTGTTGCCCAGCACTTTACACAACAGGAGCAAAACATAATTTTTTCCTAAACATTCATAGTTCTGCCATCCATCACTAGGAATTCTTTTGCTATTCACACAGACATAATGAGCAGTATTTAAAACCAACATCCATCAGTGTCTGCTTATTGTAAAACGTTTGTGCACAGTTTTACTACTGATACATAGCTGTGCTGCCCATGCATGATGTCACGTTGCAACCTCATAACTCTGCAGTAGCTGTGATTTTTCTGGAGGAAAAGCAATCTCTAAATGGTCACATTAAAATTCCTTGATGTTTTCAGGAAAAACATGACCTGATATTACTTCCAAACAAATGTCATATTTCAATTGATGATAGTCTGTACCTTTTATGAACCCAAACAAGGATGATACTTCATTTTCCTCTGTGCAGAAGGATGATGATCTAGGTTTGACTTAGATCAGTTAAAAAGGTCATATCTTTGTTTCCTTGATACAATATAAATAAAGTTATTAAAAAGATGTGACATTTATCCCCCTTGTTGTCAGTCATAACTGACAAATAATGCATAAAAAAAAGAAATAGAAACCCAGCTCATTAACTGAATTCCTATGACAGCAGGTTTAATTGCATTAAAGAGCAATTTCTTACCTGTGCTGCTGACTTTCCCATTTCATAATCTTAATACTGGTCTTAGATTAGACATTATGCTTTATACATTCACATCAGCCTGAGTATTCAGTCTCTGCTTTCAATTTTGCCAAAGAACTGTTCTCCTACTTCCAAAACATGCTTGCTTTAAAAAGATGAAAGCCTCCTGTATCCCATCTATTGTGGTAACAGGAAGGTAAAAATGCAGTAGATGACAATGGGTCTAATTCTGACAGAAAACATGGGTGTCTGTGCAGGATTTGCATCCTTTCAGACACAAAAGGATGCAACAAAGCCTGATGAGAACAAACCACGGGGTTTGTTCAAAAGTGGCCCACGTGGAAGCTTTGGCTTGCTGAGAATTGCAAGCCTGCAGTACAGACAGGGCTCATTTAAAAATTATGTCCATAAATGTGCAGATGTACTTACATAAACTTAATTGCACTCCTTATTTGAATAAAATAAGCCACTTCTTGGGGCATTTTCCCAACTAAAAATAGAGAAATTAAATCAGCCTGCTGCCCTTTTCTCTTCTCATATCAGGCACAGAGACAGATCCTTCATGCCATGTAAAACGTTGCCAACATAGCCTAGTTTAAGTACAGCCCCTGAAACAATACTTTGTACTGGTTTCCATCAATTACTAAAGGGGTGTAAGTCTCTCAGGTCTCTCTATTGCTCCTCTTGAGCCCATTTGCAGCACAGCTATGAGGTCATCCCTTCCTCTGCTCCCTTAAATATTTGTGGACAATTTATCCAATAAATGGAACACTTGCAAGTCCCAATATGTTGACATTTTATGTCTGACAGCAAACATTACTCCCTTAGAAATATAGATATGTGCCCCCTCCCACTAAAAGAAATTCTCAAAATTACATATTCTTTTATTACAGAACTTAAAAGTAACATACCAAAGCTTTCTTGAACAGATATTCGTAAGTGTAAAAAAGTTTTCAGAGCTGTTTTTTCTGATTTTCTTTATAAAAACAATAGGTATTCACTGACTTCAACAAATACCTTGTACAACTGATGCATTTACAGAAATAGAAGTCTTGCACGCTTGCAATAAATATTTGCCTACCAAAAGGTATATGCCAAATCCATTGAAGGGTCACAGTGAAATCTGATTTTCCTTCCCTTTTAGAGCTCTCCTATTATTTAATAATGAAGGAAAAAGAGTAAGATACAATTTTAAAAGGTCAGTTACTCATAAGCAAATGGTTGATGACAGTCCACAGAAATAGCCTAGAAACACCCCACAGGCTGAAATGTGCCTTATTAAGTTTTTGAGTGCTTCCATGCAAAAACTGTGTTCAAAATACATTCTGATGATTTATAAGCAGCAGGAGTTAAATTTGACAATTACATATTCAATACTAATTAACTCACTTGTTAATTGGTGTTTATTTGCTATTCCATATTCTTCAGACATATGCTAATACATGCATATGGTTGTGACATCATGAATCAAGCATGAATATAATTGTGACAGTTAACTTTCTGAAACCCAGATAAGAGAAAAATGATATTTTAAAGACATTATTTCCTTTTCTCCTTCAGTTTATGATCCTTTTCAGTCCTTTGCCAACATGCCCACAATCCTCCTTCGTAGCATCATTAAAGCTATTTGGTCACTTCACCTTCACACATCTGTGTTTATTTTTAAGGACAGTCTCAGTCTTAAAAATGTCTTGGGTTGCTTGATTTGAGAATATGTAGAGTATCTATGTAATATATGTTTATTTAAAATAATTCATATATTCTCCTTATACACTAACATAGCTTTTGTCTATCAATGTGCATGTTTATAAGAATAAATATTTCCTGCAGTAATCAGACAACACCACAACCTACTATTTCTACTATTTCCATATCAAAGTAGCAGGAATAAGCCATTTTTAAATTAGATGAAATTTTTCTGGATGAATCAGGGAAAAAAAAGGTTTTTTACTCTTTTGGCCCATCTGGAGCAGCGCAATGCAGTCACAGAGTACTTTCTGGCTCTTCTTGATTTAATCCGCTCATTCAACAGGTCTTCGTTTCTTCCTTCCTGTACCATCACAGGCACACACCAATGAATACTCTTCCCATACCTACCACCCACTGTATTTCTCCCAGCTTCTATCTATCCAGATGGAAATTTGTATATTCATGTGAAATTTAATTTACCCTTCCAGCCAGCCCTCACTTTTGCATACATTGTTGCTGTAATAGCATAGAATCACAGAATGGTTTGTGTTGGAAGGGACCTTAAAGGCCAGCTACTTCCAACCCCCATACCATGGGCAAGGATCCCTTTCACTAGACCAGGTTAATCAGAGTTCCATCCAGCCTGACCTTGAAAACCTCCTGGGATGGGGCATCCGCAGCTGCTCTGGGCATATCATATAAGAATTGGTTTATCTTTATAGACTGCTACATGGTTGTGTTTTAACCCAGCAAAACTGAAGTCAGACATTTTAAAAACTTGTTTCTCATAAGCATGAGGTCATCAATCAATGCTATATTTCAGACATCAACTCCTTATATCGTTCCAGATAAAAAGGAAGGCAGAAGTAATTCACTCATCTCTCTGGTGACAGTGGGGAATATTTGATTCCTAGTTTAAATACTCTCCATTGTATTATCAAGATGAATGTAAGTCAGCCATTTAGAAAGAAGGTATTTATGGAGAGGTGTGGGGGTGTATTCTTCCTGGTACTGAAACTACTACTAATAATGCACTGGTCAGCCCATAACCACCGTCTGGGTCCTGAACCCAACCAGTACTACCACTGACCTTCGGAACATCCCCAGGTATTCTAGTACACAAAAAGGTAGAGTTTAATATCTTTTAAAAAAATGTTAGGGTGACAGGTATTTTTATTTTAATAATGGAAAAACACTGAAGACTCTCAAATGATTTTGATGAGGTGGGTTTCTTCTGTGACTGGTTTCTTCTGTGAAGAACTAGAAAGACATCATGCAAAGGTCTTAGTGACATGAGAGACCTTGAAACCTGGCTTTCTTCTGTCCCATTTGAGGGCAACTGACTGGTTCTCTCCAACCAGGATGTTCAGCAAAATCAGGGATAGTTCCTTCAAAACACAGTTGTTGCCATTACCAGTATCTTCCTAAACTAAATTCAGTTTTAACAAATCTTTATTTTCTGAACTAGAAGAATTTTTCTGAAAAAGTTCCCTCTCACACTATTATCAATCTCATTTCATTGCTGGCAGTGGTCATTTGCTGATTCCCTTACTCTGACACCCACTAGATAACTTTATTCAAAAGCATTCAAAAACTGAGGTGCATCATTATATTTCTGAGTTGAATTTCATTATTTAATCCTATCACATATGCAGTGATTTCTAGAATTTAAATATTTTCCAAATTAAGGACACCGTCTGCAGGCTTATTTCTCACAAGCAATGCTAGCACTAGAAAATAAATAAATAAGTCCTACAGCATTAAGGGAGAAGGAAGAAATATTGAAAGATTTATTCAAAAAAACTTGAAATCATTTGGCCTGCAGGATCTGTTTCAATATGAAAAACATTTCTGCACAGATATATGCATATTTGTTTCTGTATGCAGAAAAGTAGAACAATCTTCAAGAGGCATACAGCATCTGACTTTCAATACCTACAGCCTCTTCTGTTAAGAACAAAATCAAAGCTCCTCAAAGCCCTGGGTCACATCTTCAGTTAGCCATTTCACATGCAATTTTTGAAGAAACAAAAAAAAAAAGACTTGCATGGGTCTAATCTAAACCTTTTGAAGCAGTTTTTTGAGGTGCAATGGACTTCATATCAGGGCTTTTCTTGTTTAGAGTACTTTTCCCCTCTTTTTTTTATTTAAATAAAAGCCTTCAGTGCCAGTTCACAGCAACAGAATTATTCTGAACAGGTAAGAAACCTTTTTCTTTTTTTCTTATCAAAATGTATTTTTCCTACTATTATATAAGATATTTGTATTTTGCAAGAAATGCCAAAAATTAAATAGAACTGAAAAAAAACTGCTGAAGATTTTTGAATTATAAAACTCATGTTAGTTCACTTCTGTTTTCCATGTTTGATGCCATTGTAAAGTCAATGGTCCAACATATTGAAGGAAAAAGTTTCAAACTTTATGATAAGTATGAGATATTCAAAAGATTAAGGAGAGAACTTTGCTTCAGGGCTCATGAAGACTTTATTGCCACCAGTGATCAACCTATGACAGGGAGCAATTAACAACTCTGCTGCAGACTCCTGCCTCGGTAAAACAATCTCTAATATGCTACTTGTGCTGGGAATTTGAGAAGGTGGGAGCTGCAGCTTAATTATTTTTACAATTTTTAATAATACACCTGGTCTCTAAACTCAGTCTTTTCTTCCTCCCACAAATTAATGCATATCTAGAATAAAAATTTTAAAAAACTATTATTGCCAGCCCTGCTAAAGCACTCACACTTAGACCTCAAGATGATTAAGATGAAAGAAGCCACAGATCTTATATTGTGCTGCTCTGAGGATCAGGACAGTGGATCTAAGAAAAGGCTTATGGGGATACTGTCATTCCCACTCCACAGCTCCAGGCAGAAGAGTTTGAGTCTGCCAGGGTGACAGCCACAACTCATTTTTGACACCAGATTTGTGCATTACTTTAGATCCGCACTTGGAAAGGGGAGGTGTGTATCCACAACACTTGCACTAAAAATACCTGAGGCACCTCAGCTGTCCTGTCTTGGTAAATCCAGGTCCCTTTAGCTTTAGAATTATGGAGTGTTCAGTTGCTATGGAAGCAATTTTTATTTTATATTCTTCTAAATACTTTTGTCAATAAGCACACACAGTATATTGCATGTCTCAGCCTCCAGAATGACTTATGCCCTCTTTACTTCAACATGAATACCTGTATTTATGCAGAAATGGAAAGGCTGGCTATTTCTTATATGACTGACTGTTCTCTTTTTGCCATAATGCGTGCTTATGAATAGTCAGGTGAAAACAGCCCACTTACTTTCACAGTAATAAATTAGTCTGTGTGACTCAGAGAGGAAGTAAGGTGGGGTAAGGAGAGCAAGAACTAAAGTTTGGCGCTGTTCCGCTGAAATTCAAGCCACATAAACTCCACACACCTATACATATAAAAAGGAGACTCTGGAGAGGTAGATGTTCTATAGAAAAGAAAATTTTAAGACCTGACTGGCCTTTGGTTATATAAGGAAATGAAGATTGAGCAGCTGCACTGACATTTCATCTCTGGATAGCAGAAGATGGTAGTGACTCATTCCTCATTGCTATGCCAGCATACCTTTTCTACACAAGTTTTCATTAAGGTTAAAAACAAATGAGAAGGCAATGCATTTCAGCTTGCATCAATGTGTTGCTGACAAGTAGCGTGAGTAAGTGACCTGCCACAGCAGCCCAAGCCAAAGTATTCTCGTTTGGATAGCTCAAGAGCAAGTATTTCTCATGTGAAATTCAGAAAGGGCATGCTATATAGAAATGAAATTAGGTTTTACTCTTGCACTGCAAAATTCCATAGAGCCTACATTCACAGCTATTCCTGCCATATGAAAGAAAGCCTGAATTGCCACGCACAATGGAATATAAATGGCAAATATAAAAAACTAATACAGTATATGATGAATTAAGTGTGGAGATAAAAACAGACACAGTACCTGCCTATGGTAATGACAAAATTTGATCAAGAAAGAATAGAACTGTTTGCAGAATATTAGTCAGAGCTCAAAGGGGAATATTAGTCAGAAACTAAAACTTCCTTAGCGAAGTATTTATATATGGCATAGAAAAACTATGCAGGGCTAGCCAGGACATTTTGTGCTAAGCTCCAGGTCCTGTAGTTAGCACCTTTTCAGGTAACACCTCATGTTAATTCTTGCCAAGGAAATATATCAGTGCTCTCACACACATAGGTAACACTGGTCCTTCTGAGAGATATTTTGGCTTCTTTCAAACTCCCACCCACACTTTGCTTCAAAGTGACCCTGCAGATGCAAGCCCTCACCCAACACTTAAGGAAAGCTCAACTGTGCAGTAAGAGCTCTTCACCAAGCCTTGGACCCTACCCCAGAATATACCTCCCTTAGCTTCACACCTATCTTATCCTCAGCTCTGGCCTTTTGCCTAGGAGAAGCCAGGGATATCCCATTCTCAGTGAAAGTCACCCCAGACAAGCCACATCTCTCAAGTGCAAGAGCAGCTGACCCTAAGGAAAAGGCACCTTCCTGCACATAGTCACACTTAAATGAATGTAGCATGTGTGAGAGTCAGGTCACTGACCAAGCAGGAAAACAAAGGTAATGACAGCACTGGTTCCTTTCTGTGGAGCAATTCTGCATCTGTCAAACAGGGAACATTAGTATTTGACCTTCTAGTTGGTGGGGTTGGATAGTGTTTGTATAAGCTATTCGAGGGTGGGATATTGCTTCTGTTTCATTCCTTAGCAGCAGCAAAATCACACAATAGAATTCAGAGCACCATTAGCGTTTTACCGTATTTTCTGACACTAAAAAACACTCTTCCTTTCATTGCTTTTCATATACTCCTACATCCTGGTCTAGAAGGTTATCTTCAGTCACAGGAATTTCTATGCTTATTAAATCTGTCTCTGTCCTCTAATGAATGCACTTGTAATGCTGAGTCTTACAACACTGGTATCTGTCCTTGAAGAAAAGACAAATAGAGGTCATGTGTTTCTTTTTTTTTTTCCCCACATAGCCCTCTGAACAGTTTTTAGCTACTTACAACCTACAGTAAAACACCTGGTAGTTTACAAGAAATAGATTTGAACTAGTTATGTATGAAAGCCAAAGGTGTCATTTTTGTGTTATTAATATTGTGAGCCATCTGACTGAAAAATCTGGTATGAACAGAACCTCTTAAGAAAAGAACAGCTCTTCACTGCAAGGTAAAACCTGTATTGTCAAATAACTGTACTTCAGAAAGGTTTGACTTAATTACCTAATTGTTTCTAGTAAAGAATTTATCCAATAGCTCAAATTCTATTCACAGCTACTCAGAGATAAGTAAGCCTCCTGTGACTTCTGTGGCAGTCTATAGCTGAACTTGGTCAATCATATAAATCTTCACTCTTCTGCACATATAGTATACATTGAGGAGGCAAATGGAACCAAGTTGAAAAATGGGTAGGGTTTGCTTTCCCATTCCAAAGTCAGCTTGTTGGCTGCAGTTTGCACAATGGGATGACATGAAACAAATGGAGGAGGGCTGGAAGTCCATTGTACTTAAGAGTGCACAAAGAGGCACTGGAGTGCCAGTTCTCTAAAGACTGGGGTTATTTATGTTCATTCCTGTACATCAACATTTTGTTTTGTGTTAGGTTAGCCTAACACACCTCAAGCTTTAATCCCAGACACTTGAGAAAGCAGAGTTAGAATGTTCTTTATCATGCAGCTCCTTGTGCACAAACCCAGAATTAGTGCCTCTACAGCAACAACAAATTGCCTCTAATCATATCCCCAAATCACTATGTTGCTCATCTGTTTCCTTTCTACTTTGTTACAGTTGATAGACTGTATAGTTGATAGGTGGAGAAAAGAAAGTCTCATCTTCTTCCCAAACACTCCAGCACAGTGCAGAGCAGAGAAAGACATGCTTAAAGGCAAGAATCTTAAAACTGTTCTCCAGAAGTAACTGAGTCTGCAAAAGTCAAAAGTGACCCAAACATGTCCCTCCTGTTGGCATTGCTGTTTGGGAAGCAAATTTCATTTCACTGACTGGCAGCACTTTTCTTTACATACTTTATAAAAATAAACCAAGCCAAGGAACCTCAGTGAGGAAACACTGCTGTATATGAGGAAGAGGGAGGGAAGCAGGAAATTGAAGGCAAGGATGAAGAGAAAAATTCAAAGAAAACAAGTTTCCTGCTACTGGAAGGGCCAAGAACAAAGGAAATTAGTGGTTTTCTTTCACAAGTTCTGTGGAAATATGGATTCTGTGGCTGTTGGTAGTCTTCTCAAGTTTTTATGTGTGTTACAGAAAACTGTGTTCTCCGGTATAAGGAAGAAGACTTGCACAGCTGTTACACAATCACTTGCAATTGCAGCTGACTGCAACCAATGTGTCATTTACTGTCCTCAGTACTATAATCCATAAATGCTCAGCTCATCTTGTCTGATGGATACCTGATTCATATTTCACCTCTCTCAGGGTGAATGTTTCTCCTCTTGCTCTTATCAGAGCTAGTATTTAAGGTTCCCTACTAAAACACATAAAAGAAAAGACACTATCCAAAGATTGTCTCACAGCTAGGAGGGGAGCCACACAGCTAAAATACTTGACAAAAACCCTTGCACAGACTACAGGCACTATCTGATACATACAGGCACACACATACCCCTACACAATCTGTGAAGTCTGTATTTATATGTATCTAAAATCTTTCTCAGTCTGCTCTGATGGCATTTACCTTGTCCTGTCAGAAAGCATTTTGCAGGCCTCCTGGCTGAGGAGCAGTCAGTCACAGGGATGCTCAGCAGATGCTCTATCTGATACAGTGGATGCATGTCCTGAGACATGACTCAAGCATTTAGTTAGTCAGGATGACACATGCTACAAATATGTGTAACCCAGTCAATTAGCATCTATCCTTGCAGTCTGCATACTGTAACCAGGTCTTTTATCCTAAAACATTTCCCATAAACTAGCAGAGAAGTGTCTAACTGAAGTTATTTATACTAGAAAATAAAATGCCCTCTTTGATACATGGATCCTCTGTCTGCTCTTTGACCCCTGTTCTTCCCTTCACCTCAGACCCATCTGCACCACCAGCCAACTTACCTGCATCTCAGCCTGGTTTATGTGCTTACCTTCCTTTAGAAAACATCCTCTTTCCAACAATGACAGCACAGATAAGGTCATACTTTCTAGCCATAGCAGGAATTTCTGACTGACACCTGCTGTGTATTTTTAGTGTCACGCAGGAAAATGAAGGCCAAAGCAAGGAAGAGGAGTCTCAATACAGGGATCATGATGAGAAAGTCTGTCTGTCTACTCCATCATCACCACAGGCCGGGGCTAGAAAAAGGTCCAGCAGGTCCCAAACTCATGGATCTCTAGCACCTTGGTGTTCTAAGATGTTGGGATGAGCATGCCACTTCTGTGCAGGATTATCTGCAAAACAGGTATTTCATGTCCTCTTCTGTTCAATCACAGTACCATGCAGCAGGGCAAAATGTTAGAGAGATGCAGATCTCCATTTCAGCCAGTATTGGAGCAGGATACTCTTATTAAGAAACTGACCTTATCTTCATCCCTTTTATTGGATGCCAGGTAATTTTTGGATGAGGGTTAATTCTTAGAGATAGAGAAGGAGAAGAGCTGTTAAAGAAAAGAAGAAAATATTATCAGTGTTGCCAGTACCTGTTCCAAGACTTCTCCTCCACCTTTGTCTCACCCCCTACTGTGTTCTTCCTTTCCTTTGTCAAGAGTACATCAGGACATCTTTGGGTCCTGCTGGTGTGTTGGGATGCAGAAATCCAGAAGAAGGACAGAAAGAGACATACCAGGTGCCATAAAGTCACTCATGAGGCTAAAGCTGTGCATATGAAATTCCCAGCCCTGTCTGGATTGCCAGGTACAGGTGAATCTGGGAGATGAACAAGAGCTGGTGAGCCTTCAGTTACTGGTGAGCACAAGTGTCTCCCCTGGGATGACTAGGATGGCCTTAGCCCAAGTGTTCAGGAAGGGCCTAAAAGGTTACCCTAACACAGATGCTTCAAGAATTGTTACCACAGTAGTCCCCAGGGGTGATCCAACAGAGCAATATAAACACACCGTGGTGTGGCTAGATTGAGGCAAACCTAACAGTATGAACCAGGTTTGTTGGCATGTTATAATGTTCTTTTCATTCCCACAGTTTTTCCAACAGCCTTTTCTCAAACCATGCTCATGACATGTCAGGCTGCTGATAGATGATGCATTTTCTTCTCCATGAGATGCCTTAGAAAACTGTGTGACCAATCTCCACAGGCAAAGTAGTTTGTCCTGTATTTAAACTGATCTGCCTAACCCAGTCTAAAGGTCGGGTTTTTTCAACTCTCAGAAAAGAAGAGGAACTTTCTGACTCAAAACAGAGGCAATATTTCATGCAGTAACAGGTGGGAAAAGCTGCTTCAAGAGATACAGCTCTGAAAGTTTTGCAGAAAGAAGTTGTAACAACTCTAACACTGAATTCCCCAGCTGGAAGTGATACTGCTATGAGACATTACTTTAATGTGCATCCTTTGTCTCTGTGACATTGCCGGCTTCGTGTTTATAAATTCATAAGGAAGCTGGCACAGAACACAGTTCACCTATGGGCTAGAAACAGGTAAAATGCAGAAAAAAAATTTTAAATGATAGTAAAATTAGGTGCTATAAATTATTTAGGAGAATTTAAGTCTGAAGGCTCTCCTACAGACATTTCCGTTCACTTAGAAAAATAAATGTAGTCAGTACAAGCCAGGAATTTATTAACAATCTAAATCTGCAACCTGCATTACGAAAATCAAGAAACTATTAGCTAAGCATGAGCTAATGATGCAATTTATGGATTTAAATCAGTAACTTTAGCATTTAGAAAACTAAGCCACAGTGTTGATAAATCTTATCTCAGCAGCTGAGCACCCTTTTCTTATGTGAGACTTTGCTCTGGGGGAAAGTTCTAGGGAGCTTAAAAACTTAAGGAAGAGGTGTTTAGCTAGTACTACTGTTTCACAAAATTGAGTGTTTTGACATTAATCAGCTAAGGTAGAATTCATCTCATCTACCTTAAGAACCCCAGTGTTCACAACTAAGGTGTTCATGAAGAGAAATGGGTGCTTTTAAGACTTAGCTCACCTGATGAAATATAGACTTGTCCTTTAGGATGAGAGGAATCATGTTCCGGAAGTATCTATTTTTCTCCAGTGACCACAGAAGGAGTCTAGGGTGTCCAATTTGGAAGCAAATACCTCCAATATAGAAATCTGTATTAATCATGTCTCCACTGAGCAGCAATAAATATAATTGTAGATAAAGAACTATCTCAAGCCTTTCTTTGTTTGCTTGTTTGCTTATTTTGGTGTTTTGTATTTTTTGTTTAGTTTTTTGTTTGTTTAAAGTTTCAGGCAAACCACACTCCCTCAGCTATTTAGTTCCTCTGCCTTCTTTTATCTGTATTGTGAAATTTCTTGTGGTCCTCTGAAGTGCACACGTCTTCTCATTCTTTTCAAATCAGATATTATCTCATAAAAGATGTTCAGTATACTTAGGGCAAACTATATAAAGCAAGAGCATATCTACTAGTGCTGTTATCAAGGAGAAAGATTCGCTGGAAGCATTTGATCTAATTCATAGGTATTGTAAGATTATCACATACTCCAAATCAAACTATCTAGGCATCTTAATGAAGAAACAGAACATAGGAATGTTTGTACTTGACTGTACTTATGTCCATTCTGAAATGAAAGCAGCCCTCACCAGCAATATTATCTTGAGAAAGGAGGCCAGTTCATTCAAAGGAAAGGAGGATTAGAAGTCAGAAAATTGTTGGCATCTGTCCAATTACACTTATTAGGGAAACTGTCCAGGTCTTGGAAAAGAGGTAATAAAGAGGCTTAAGTGATTTTCTCTGAGACATTTCTAGTCTGAGGGGCAAAAAATGTAGAAAATGCTAGAGAAGATTGCTAGATGCAAATGGAGCAGACAGTCTAGATTTCACAGAGTAGCACGGTGCATTCCCCTTGAAAAAACTGCTATGCTGAAGAAATTAACGGTATCACACAGGTAAAAGTAAGCCATTTACTTGTTAGAAGCTATTTGAAAAATTAAAAAATTTCTGAAAAATAGATATACAAGGAAAGATACTCAGAAAATAATTCATAAAACTTAAATCCAGCATATTCCAAACATTTTGAAGTAATGTGGCAAAGAAAATGAAAATAATAAAAATTTCTATTATTTTTATACCAGTAGACATCCAGGTGGTAAGCAAAAATATTTGAAAATTATTGTTGATGAGAAGAAATTCAATACAACTGAAACCTGGTGGGATTCTTTTCATGACTAGAATGAGAAAATCACAGCTTATAACCTGTTTGGGAAAGGCGATGTAAGGAAAAGAGGTTGGAAGTGTGTTCATTTTAGAAGGTGATTACTTGCCTTAGCGTTATTCATAACTCAAAATGAGAAGACCTTGAACATACATGGATTGATGAGATCAGTAAAAAAAACCAAAAGCAGGTTCTGGTGAGTGGGTGTTTCAGATCGCCTAACCAAACCAGAAAATAGGATGAACTTATCCTTACTTACTAGTGATGTGGAGCAAGAAGTATCTTTTCAGAGGTTTCACCTCAGCAGATACATGCTGCAGGTTTCAAACATCTTACAGTAAATCATCATTAGAACTTCCAATATAATGCTTAGCTCTTTTCTAAAACCAAAGCATGCTCTACCCAACATGTAGCACCTATTGTATAACAAAGCAGATGACTGAATTATTATACTGGAAGCTGACAGTTATCTAAAGATCAATGATAGCAATCCAATTGTGTTCAACATGGGCAAAGAGAGGACAGTTTCAAAGGGCTTTGTAGACAGGCAGACAGATAGACAGGCAGTACTTCCAAAGTGGCAATTTCCAAAAGCAAAGAAAAAGTGCAAACAAAACTGAAAGGGAGCTCCAACAATACAAGTGAAAAGTTTCACATCTAAGTGTGTGAAAAATAATTAGTCAAAAGCTTCACTTCCACAGTAAAGAAAATGACCAAAAACTCAGGATCCTACATGTATGAAAAGATACCTAACAAAAAGGTAGCAAGTGATAACACACATCTAAATAAATACCAGTTGGTATAAATCAAGCTAGCCACCCCAGCAAGTAGGGAAGGAAGAATAAAGAGGAAATACCAAATAAGTGCCTATCAAGACTAGTGCTGAGTGGGGTTGCTGAGGCAGACGCTCGATACAGGATGTTGTTCCATAGGGAACATGTGCTCAGCATCCCCTCAGTTGGCCCAGGGGACCTGGATATGTGGCAACAGTGCCTCTGTCAAGCAAATGGATGTGGCAGCACCCTGCAGTCTGTGCTTG
Source organism: Acanthisitta chloris (assembly GCF_000695815.1). Taxonomy (NCBI): domain Eukaryota; kingdom Metazoa; phylum Chordata; class Aves; order Passeriformes; family Acanthisittidae; genus Acanthisitta; species Acanthisitta chloris. Next base: position 35,958 of record NW_008667615.1, on the reverse strand, counting down.
CTGAGAACAGAGAGAAGCATCACAAATAGGCAGTAATATTTCCTAGGTGAAATTGGAAGCATTGACCATTAGAAATCTGGAATGTTCAAAATATTTCTGTTCGGTATTTGGAAAGACTACTCTGTAAGATACTGGTCGCCAGGAGGAGTGCTAAGCAGTACATACTAAAAAAACCCACAACAAACCAGCTGGAATAGATGAGACAACAATATATAAATTTTCTTTGTGTTATATTCACCCTAATGAAATATGCTCAACACTCTTCAAAAGAGACATCTATTCCCTCTGTTTGGGGTGGGCCTTTTTTGTAGGTTAGTTTTGTTTTGTTTTGTTTTGTTATGTTGTGTTGTGGGGATTTTTTGTGGATGTGGTTGTATGGGTTTTGGGTTTTTTAATCAATACAATTTCTGAATGCTTCCAACACCACAGAGTTGGAAGAATATTGTTTAGTGTCCAAAAAGAAAACCACTCAGCAGTGGTGAGTTGGGTAGATTGGCTAACCAGGCATCAATCCCAAGCAAAATACAAGTAAAAAAAAGAAAAATAATTCAACTGATAAAGTATTGGGATAAAGAAATAAAGAATTAATGACAGTAAAAATCAATTAACAAAAAATTGCACCAAGGAAATATAGTTTTCTCCTTTTGAGGGGATTCTGTTTGATCACTAAATGTAGCTTCAGAGACCAAGATTCTTGGTGCTTTTTTTGTAGCATTTGCTATAGCACAATAGAACACTGGTTAAAATTGACACTGTAGAATACAGCACACATTAGATGGGATAAGAACCAGGTTGGCCCAAGAAGTATTAGTCAGATGGTGAATATTTGCTCATGGGAGCTTTTTCAAAGAAGTCTTGCTATGACTAGCAACAGGTCTGATTCTATTCCATTTTTATATTAACGAATTGTAATAAATATAAAAACAGTGACACTTGATTAAATCTTCACCTGAGGCGAAGACTGATGGAATGCTTAATAGAAATCACAAAAGCACAAAAATGTGCTTAATTATAGCCAAATGCAAAATAATATGGCTGAAAGGAAGAATGCATGTGTCACCCACACAGTGGGAAAGTTGTCATTCCAAAATGGCATTTGCAGCGATAGCCAATAAACAATTCAATAGATGCTCTTCGGGTAGTGTTGTAAGAAAATGGGTTATTATAATCTCTGGACATGTAAGCAGCAGAGGTAGGACCGGTATTGGTATGCTGCCAGCAGTTTTAGTTGCCAAATTTTGAGAAGGACATTAAGAAAGAGAAGAAGGTGAAGTTAAAGGTCATAAAAATTGACTTTGAGAGCTAAATAAAGTGTGTTAAAGTGAAAAAATTTAATAGCTCAAGTCATTTAGCTTTCGAGATGGCAGGCTGAGAGTGACATGATTTCTGTGTCCAAATACTTTCAAAGGGAAAAAATAGGAAGCACTAACGGGTTCTTTTAACAAAGACCGATATAAAAAGAAACATAACTAGAAATTAAGACAAATAAGAAATCATGCACCAATTTGTAATTGCAAAAGTGATTAGCCATTGAGAAAAAACATAAAGGAAAGTCCATTTCATCTCTTGATATCTTCAGATCATGAATGCCTTTGTGAAACACATTGCTCTGACAGAGAAGTTATTTTTTAAATCAATATGTTCAGCTAATAGTCAGCCTGGGAATTAGATCCATAGGAAATTTCTATTTTGCCTGCAGCTCTTTTCTTATAAAAAGGCCAGCTCTCTGGCTTGGGCAGCAGCCTTCCCATCCTTCCTCTTATTCCTCTGCTTCTCCAATGGCAGATGCCCAGCTTTGCTTTATTTCTGTAGCAGGGAGATTTCTGCCATCTGCTGCTGCTTCCTGTGCAGGGTGTCAACTGATCAGCCACTGTGGAAGGAGAGCAGGGATCTTGTGCTGCTGTCAGGAGGAAGAGGCTTGAAACCTGCTCTAGCCCTGTGGCTACTATGACCACCTTGCTCTACCTCTAGTAAGTTACTGAACTTTGAATGATGAGAAGTGCAGAAAACTGCTCATTTCAACAAGGTACAAAGTGGTTCATCTAGCATAAATATTGTAGTTCATACCTAAATTTATGGATAAAATCAAGCCCGACAGAGCAATCTTCCTAATATAGGAAAGACAGACCCATGCTTTATAAAATGAAAAAAAAAAAAGATAAAATAATAATCTTTCAAAGGCTTTTGGAAAGAGGGTTGTCCACCTAACTCAAATGCCCACAGCTACGCAAAGGTTACTAACCTCTGGAGAGGAGCCTCCTTTGGTCTCCATTGAGTTGGCAGAATGTTTAGACTCAAACATCAGAAAGGCTTTTATCAGGCACTCTAAAATGTGTAGGTACATGTTAGATTCAGGTCGGGTAAATGAAATCTTCTTTGTAGGTTAGACCATCTAACAAGTTCTTCTGCCCTTAAAACCTGACACTCCAAATACAATTCAAGAGTGGTAAGGCTTATAGGGAGAAGTACAGTACTTTACTTGACCAAGTGATGTATCATAGCTATATATCACCATTAATACTACTACTGAGAGGAATAAGAGAAGAGGTAGAGCTGCAATTTGGGAGCAAATAAAGTATTTGGTCACAAAGATATCTGACTTCCTGGCTATAGGAACAGGAAATCAGGACATCTGATTTCCTGGCTATAGGAAAGGGGGTAAAAAATCAACCCAGACTTCAGAAAATTTAGAAAAGCAATTGAAAATATTCAGGCATTTTGATTTAAATGTTCATATTTCTTTCATCTTTCACAAACCAGACAAAAGAATTTGGGTTGTCAGCTATCAGTGTCTGATGACCAGTTTCTCACCCAGGATAAGCTACAGCCACGATGGCATATGCAACCCTCCAGAATCCCAGAATGACTCCTCCTTGCCAGGGACACCACCCACCACATGTGCAGGGCATGCTGTGGCCTGAAGGGTGCATATATTGCGATCCCAGATTTAGCTATGCAATAAATTGTTTCCCTTGAGGTGCACCTGGCACACACTAAGATGTTGAGCATTTTTCATTGATGAAACCACCACTGTCCTGAGACTGGTCCGAAAGACTTTTTTTTATGTTTTTTTTGGTTTTGTTTGTTTTGAGGGAAACATCAGCCTGTACCTTTGAGTTATAACCTGCTTTGGCCTGCCTTTGTTTTGGCTTTGGTTTTGATTTGGGTTTTTTTTCTGGCATATAGACATAGGTAGTGAGAGGAAGAAAAAGACTGATCTGGCGATTTCAGCTTCACTTTTGGAAGAGACATTGCAAATACAAATTTTTCATTTTTTGAAATATGCTTTCTATAAGCATATTTCTGTCAAATTAAGGAATGTTTATACTTTCTCCATGAATTAGCAGTTGTTTGTGACTTTGTGGACAATATTTCTTCACAAACACCTTTAATGAAGAACAAATTTTGACCCAAATACCCACAATATCATGAAAGTCAGGGCTTTCGTGCGTCAACAACAGATTTGTTGCATACTACTTGGCTTCCACAATTTAGACATGCCATCAAAAAACCATGTGATACAAACCAATCTAACTATTGAACAGCTTCATGGATCACAGACAATCTATAGTCTGACTATTTTTTAATTCAAACTATCCAATAAGCATTTATGAATAAGGCACATGCTCCTGTGCTCAAGAATTGTTCACAAATGATTTGTGAACAGAAAAAAAAGAGCTAAATCTACAATGCATATTTTTTTAATAACCCATTCAATCAGAATTATTTCAGGAAAGGTTATTCAGCATTAGCTAGTCATCATACCGTGTACTTTTAGGGAACACATTAGATCTGTAAGTGGTCCATCCAAAAATTGATCATTCAGCAGTATAAAATACTTTGCGGACATGCTTTTAAATATGTGGTGTTTAGGAGGATATTGAAACACCCTCACAATTCTAAAACATGTTTCGTTGTCCAGAGTGCTGAGATTTAAGCTGGCTCATAAGTGTTAAGCAATCAATTCTTGTAGACACAGCTTCAAAAATGCTTCCATTGAATCTGCTTGCATTACAAATGAGTTATTTCATTAGCACAATTATTATTTTGGGATGAACTCCAGAACATTAAAGCTTTACATTTAACCTCCATTACAGCCCAGAATTGAATTAACCTCTTTCCCATATAAAAGTAGCTAATGCACTTTCCTTGTAAAATGCAAATGTTGTTGCACTATGTTTTGCAGAAAGCACTTAGAAAAATCCAGTAGATTTATGGTTCATAATATTTTGATGCATTCAATTTAAACAGTACATTTTAAGAAAATTAGTTTATTTTCCTTCCTGTCTTTGAATACTGACACATGGAGGAACAAATACAGCTGAGTTCCATACTAAAATATCATCAACTCAGTATCTCAGGGCAGAAACTCAATGCTGCTGTAACACATATGCTGTGCAGACACAAAGGCTTATGCTGGAAGTTCCACATTCAAGGTGGTTAAGAGGATCAATCAGGACTTTACTATAATATTAAGAATCCTTTTGAAGCCCCTCAGGGTTAATTTTTTTTCCTGTTCCTCATTCAGAATTAGAAGAGAAATAAAGCACGAATTTGCATGTTGCTGGAAGCAGGCTGAACTGAAAGCACACATAACATGAGGGGCTCTACCTCTGATGCCTATGATCTTCAAATCATGGCTGAAGATCCCAAAACACGTGGGTTGTGTCTCTGATCACATTTTACCACATTTTTGTAATGTTGTAGAATAGTTACTATTTGAAAGCAGATGCTTGTGATTGCAAGATTTGCCTTTGTTCTGAATGAGAACAGAAAAGTTCTTCATGTACTGAAAAAAAAGCAAAAAGCCACACATCAATTCGTTATTAGTTATTTTAGTATTAGCTATAAGCTCTTTCTTTAAAATATGGAACATAATTATGCAAGATAAAGAGAAACAATATTAATCTTGAAACAGGGTATTTTAGGAGGAAATCAGTTAGATTTTTTTCTTTTCCTTTTTTTTCCCCCCCACTTTGCTGGAAACATACCTGATTTTCACTGTATCAATTTTTATGAACATGGACTTAACAATTCCAGGTTCAAATGGCAAAAGTGAACAGGGCAATGTTTAAAACTTGATAAAGTCAGACATGAGATCTTCTGAACCAAAAAGATTGAGAAGTTGAGCAAACACAAGAACAGGCCAGACCCTAGCTGGTGATGATAATAGACATAAGTTGGTATAGCGACATTTTAGTGATGCAACATAGTCATATCATAAAATCATAATCACTGTTACTGCTATGGCAAATAGTGAATAACATTGTTCATTTTTGTAGTGTGCCAGAAGTAATTTCACCTGGAAAAACTAAAGAGGGCGGTTTTGTAGGACTCAAAATCTGTCATATTTCCAAAAGTGTCGATGCAACGTTATAGACAAAGAGAATTTTTTTCTGATCAGCTGCATTCTGAAAGCACTCTAAGAAACCCATGCCTCAGGAACTGAGTGAAGAAGCTGTCAGAGAACATCAACTTACACTGTCTGACAAGGATCTCAAAAAGGCCACATCCACAGAGTCCCAGGTTTATCAGAAGATTTCCCTCTCTTTTCATTAGATTTTCTGAAAACATCCGAAGTGTGAAAAACAGTCATATGGAATGTGTGTTAGAATAAAGAAGAAAGAACCACTGAAGTGTGTTGAAAAGTAGCAAGGAATGGTTGGAGGACTATTTAAAAGTAGCTCTTGGTCAGTTTTCTAGACTGTCACTAGTACCAGAAAGAAAATGGGTAAGGATGAACAGTACAGGTAAAGTCATCATAAAATAACATGGCAATTTATAGTGTATATTGATTTATTTTAACAATATGATCTCAGAGGCTATCAGATTCTTCCACATGTCCAGCATATAATTAAAGGAATATTTTCACATTTTCTTTTATCCCTTTCAGCTTTATCCCCTGCATTAAAATGCAGCTTTTATAGTTTTGACAAAACATTTAAGAGGAGTCAGTCTGTAAACCTTAATTGTTTGTTTTCTCCTGGGGGTATTTTGGACTTGTTTTGAACCATTCATTGGAGGTGGCTTTCAATTATGAGCCAAGATTCAGATCTTCGTATAGACAGACCTTACACTGTCCATAAATCCTGGAATTTCACAACCATCAGACAGACTCTTTAAAAGCTTTTATGAGAAAATATGGTTTAAGATGGAGACAGCTGGTATTTAAATTATCCATGTGAGAGAAATTACTCTTATTCATTCACCAGATGCTTTATTCATATATAGATTTTTAAATTAATAATTCCATAATACTTACAGCTATATAATCCTAAAATCCCTACAGTTTTGCTCAATTACCTTAACAAGCTTTTACATCTTTTTTTTTTTTTATTTCTTGCAAATAGTGAAGCACATTTAGCCAATTGTCATTTTGATGCAACCTTACAAAAGATGAAGGAAAAAAAGTCAGTGTCTGCTGACAAGTTGAGTAGAGTTTGTCAGAATAGTATTTCTGCCTGTGTTCTAAGTACAGACTTCAGAATCATTTGATTAGGAAAAGCATATTTGCTAGTCCCATGCTTCATCTATCCCTACTACTCACAAACTGCTCTGTGATATATTTTTAAAACCTAACAATTAGGAGCCAGAGACACCTGCAAAGACAGGGAAACACTTCTTATCTACTAACATAAATTGGACAACAAGAGGTTTTGGAATGAAAAATAGGAAAAACAGGGAATCAAAAAATGTTCCTAGAACATTCTAGGAAATTATATGAGTTGATATGGCTGGCATTTATTATATTAAAGATGTGGAAAACCAGTGGATCTCTCTTGAGTATGGAGTCCATGCAAAATAAACCTGCAATCTCAGGGCACATATTTGTTGAGAAAAAGTTTATTCAGTCAAATTATGTTGTTCTTCTTTACAATCCTGACATCATTTTTCCTGTTTTCTTCTTCAAATTTGAACACTTGTAATTCTCTCATCTTGGTCATTACAGCTTCCTTCTTCCAGGCTTCACTCTATTGTATCTTCTCTTGGAATGTGCTACTTACTCCTCACTTTGAATCCCTGCACTCTTTAAATTTCTGGACCCTTGTATCAACTCCGGAGGCATCACACAACACTTTAGTGTTCCTCTTATTTCTTCTGCTCTTAAGTCTTCTTCTACACACTCATGTTGCTTTGTGTAAAGGCCATTCCTAATCACTGCCTGGACTGATCAACTACTTTTCATCTACATCCTTCTTTAATGTACCTGACTGTGAGTTTCTATCAGAAATCATTATAACATCTAAAAACAAAACAAAAAAAAATAAGCCCAAAAAGATCAAACCCACAAAAAAACCAACATTTTTGAAAGCTACTCAAACTCAGGACTTCATCTGTATATTCTAAATACTGAATGTCTTTTGCATCTCTAAATGGTAAGCTGCTTAGTAGTTTGCTTTCCTTCAACCAAACTAAAAATAATAAGAATACATAAGTGAGCCTCCATTTCTCACCCAAAAAAAAATAAGCCCAAAAAGATCAAACCCACAAAAAAACCAACATTTTTGAAAGCTACTCAAACTCAGGACTTCATCTGTATATTCTAAATACTGAATGTCTTTTGCATCTCTAAATGGTAAGCTGCTTAGTAGTTTGCTTTCCTTCAACCAAACTAAAAATAATAAGAATACATAAGTGAGCCTCCATTTCTCACCCAATTTTTTTCCTGTGCAAGATTTTCAGAAGGACTAACTCTTGACAAACAAGGCTCCAACCACAGGCTTTACGACTTGATAGGCTTAGAAATACAGGCAGGTTTTTCAGTTTTTCCAAGATATTTGATGAACAAAGATGATAATAATAGATTTTTCATTAAGAATTCAAAAACGGCAGCTATGTTATGAGAATGATCCATGCTTGATCAGTGCCAGCATTCTGTCAGGGAATGCATATGAACCTTCAGGTCCACAAGCCTCTGCATTTCTTGCTCAAGCTAACTGAATACCTATCTTCCTTCAAAGACATTTCAAATATCTGCAGCTAGGAATCAACACCAGCATATTATCTGATTTCCAATTTTGCAACAAGACTTTAAAATAACTTACAAAATATCAACTCAGTGGTCACTTCTGTATATAGAACATTTCCACCGCATGCAGACCCTGCGGCTACTGGCCCTGCTGGGAAAAATGCGTCAAGTTCTTTTCTAAATGGGTTCTCCCCCCTGACTCTGCTTTTTTAACCAATTTTCTTGATTTCTAATTTGGTATAGACCAAAAATACACTTAAGATGCATCAATCAATTTAAACCAAAGTAACTTTGCTGCATAAGAAGTCCAGAAAATATTTAGTAAGTGCTTCTGCTTTATAATCCTTTCCAAGCATGCCATGATACTAAAAGTTGCAGGGACAATCAGAAGTCCACAGTACAACAGCTTGTGATTACTTTCAAGACTAGCAAAAATATCATTTGAACCATTACACCCTGGAATAAGACCATACAACTCACCCATCACAACCTGGGCTTTTGTAGCAGCATGAAAAACCTGCCTTTGTCAAGGCTACTTTCCTACATATAGTCTGAATTCCAGAACACAGAGAATGTACATCATCCAGCACTCTAGGCAGCATGACCTAGAACAGAGGAAGGGTTAGTAGCAGAAAAACTTCACATCCCACCCTCTGCTCCAATCACCTCTGGTTTCTGCTTCGGTTTCTACATCCCCAACAGATATAATATTTACCCACCAAATGTACAGATGTGCTATGAGGATTAGTTAGTATCTAATTACTTGAATAATTAAAGTGTTATTCTTAATGTCCTAATATTATCACCAGCAGATTTGCATGTGATTTCACTTAAGCTTTTGACATTTGCTTTCCAGATTTTATTAGAGCTTGTAAATAATAAAAAAAGCACTGCTGCCAGGCACTATTACACATTTCCATGTGATGGCTTTAGCACTCTCAGACTCTTCAGGTTTGTTGAAGTTATAGCCACTCAACAAATTTACTGAACTTCTTTCTTTGAACCAGACCATTCTGTAAAAGGAGAAATGACATTTTTATCTTACTTAGTGTTCTTTCTGTATAAAATAATTAGCTAGATGTCACTATAACAATTGCATCTTTAGTTCCTTGAATACAGAAAGAAGGAAGTCCCAGATCTCTGTGGTGATCACTGCCCTGTTACTTTGGTTAAATGTATACCTCCGGACTACTACAACAGCCTCAGCAGCTGGGCGCAAAAAAGGTGATCTCTGATCTGATGCCTCTGAGTCAGTGTATTTCATGTGCAGCAGACTTGTCTGCAGATAATAAAAAGGAGAAATAATAGCTCTGCAGAATGGTTCTCAGATGTTTTGGCAGACTGGTCTATTCCATTCATATGCTTTGGAAAAACTTTGATTTTTGACATAAAACAACCAAGTTTCATTATTTCCCCTTGTGCAGACCAAAGTCTACTCGTTACAGTCACAGGTTCAGTCTTCAGGCTTTCCTTTGATGTGCGCACACACATCTATGCATATGACTGTGTGCATTGGGAGTAATGGGGAGTTGACTGAAAGCCTGTCCTTCTTACTTTCCATCAGCTGTCTATTGAAGGCAAGGTTTTAATAATAGTAATAGGTCTTCCCATCTTAAATAAGATATATTAACCTTATCACATATCAGTTGTTCTCAATATTAACTGCTTAAAACCTCCTTGGTCTTCAAATTCAAAGCTGTCTCTTTTGGCCTCTGAATACCTGAATACCACAAATTTATTCTCTCTGGCCTTCACATTTAAATGCATCCACTCATGTGCACAAACACATATACCTCTCATTGCTTTCAAATAATTCCCATCCCAAGAAATCCTATGCTCTAAACATGAACAATCACACAAAACCAGCCACAGTACATTTAGAGTTTAGTAGGAGGAATTTGGTCCAACAGCTGTTCTTTGCAATGATGCAATTATTGGAGCTATGACATTACTATTGGAGCAATGATATTTTCTCATGCATACAACAATAAACCTCTCTTACTTTTCCAGAATGAAGAAGAATTGGGGACCAGGAAAAATGTTAATTTGTACAGCCATAGGATGTGATTCCTTGGGGTTTTTTCCTACTTAAATAGGATTAATTTCACTGCATCTTAAAGTAATGGGATGTTGTCTAGTCCACACACACACACACACACCCCTCCTCCCATTCAACAGTTTTGCATAAATATATATCCATGAGTTTTCCTGGCAGTACTTTACAAATATATAAAAAGAGAGGATGGAAAACCTGCCAAGATCATGGTCTGCAATACAGTTTGGGTTTAACATGGACCACATAATGGAATTTTTTGTATAGTGATCAAGCATAGAACCTATCCAAAGGCAAATCAATCAGAAAAGACTCAAGCACAAGATAGCTAAATCTAAGTGGGTCCTATAGGAACTGTCTAAATCTTTGGTTTCAAGTCCTGAGATGCTGAGGTATCTGCATAAATTTCTAGGTTTGACTCTACTTGCTTATATATACATAGTTCAGGCACATGCTGAACCTCTATAAAGAAAATAAATGTCTGACATAAACTTTGTCTATGTGCAATCAGCAAACCTTCCCTTTTCCATAAGGAATATAAATTATATGTAATTATGTCTTCAACAACTACATGGGTGATTATCTGTTTCTCTGGAGCTTATCAACAAATTAAGAATCTTATATTAACTACTCTCCATATCACCAACTGTGCTGCTCTGGCAGTCCTGTTAAGAAATATTTTCATATCACAAACGAGATTGAGGAGCAAAGAATAAATCTATCTATATAACCAATCAACTTGGTTTATTCAATGGTGTGTTACATGATAGGAATTTAAGACTGCCAGTAGAAATACAAAGATGCTGACATGATCCAGAATATACTGGGTATTCATTCTTCCTGTTATAAAAAGCCAAAATGTGGATTACTAACTATCCATTTATCTTGAAGTTTGACATCTGCCGAAGCCCTTATTAGTTCCTCAGAGACAGACAAACACTATACAATGGTGTTTGGATTAGGATGTCATAACTGGTAGCATAAAGGAGCTAACACAGTGAACACAGGCGATCCTAAGTATGCGAACGCCTATGGCAACAAGAGCAACCACTGGCTACACTTCTATGGTAACCAAAACCCATCCTGCTGCAAACTGATTTAATGAACAGCTCTGATGAGGGACACTCACTGACCTTCTAGACATTGATCTAGATAGTCACAAGTGCTGTATTAAAGAGGCTGAAAGGTCTGCTCTACCTTGGCTTCAGACACCGCCAAAGGACTTTGCTACAATGCACTGTCCTACTGAGAGGCTTTCAAAGCATTAGCTAATTCCCAGACTTATTAAGCCTTCCATCAAGATCACTCAGATGATTTCATCTGAGTTATGGTACTTGCTGAGAGTAGTTTTCTAAAAAACAGCAAACGAGCAAGCAAAAAAATATCAAGTTATAAGAAGTGCTGAAGCAATTTGCAATGCGTCAGCCTGGAAGCAACATTTTAGGGCATCTACCCACTGAGCTGACAATTATATGTGCCAATGAGTCCAATAAGGACAACTGGAATGTTAAATATCAAACATTACAACAAACTGCTGCAGACCAAAAATTAGTCAGTGAATCATTCTGAGTGGAAGTACCTCTGAGAAGTCATGATCTCTTGTGGATAATTCATGACACAAAAAGGCCAGATTCATAAAATTATTCATTAAAAATTATTCACCCTCCTTTTTGGAGGTACAAAGTGTAAAATTAAGTGTTTAGTTTTGACTGAGGAACTGAACGTCATAAATACAACGTTTGACTCAACAGATCCTAGGGAATTAACTGCTTTTGGAAGAAGGAGAATAAACTTTTCTTTCTGTCACTCATGAAACTTGATTAGCTGTTTGCACAGTGAATGTGTACACAGAGCCAGATCCCAAAAGATGCTGAGCTTGTACAACTCCCACCATCTTCAGCTGTAGTTACTCAGCACATTTCAAGTTCATCTGCAAAACACCATATGCAAAGTGCTAAATTTTGGTAGTTTTTTCTTGGAAAAGCTCATCAAGTTAAAGAAAGCAATGATGAATGGTAGCAAAATTGTATCTGAAATTTCACTAGCAACTCCTTACCTTCACAATCTTCCTTTCTCAGAGCATGTTTGTCACTGATTCAGCTGGAAATGCCAGTTTCACAACTCTTCTCACTGGTATTTATTCCTGCACATGAAGAAACGTTTACCTTTGGAGAGCTGGTTTCCCAACTATAATGCCCCAGTCTGCTCAGTGGGTTTAGGGGAATTGAATTTTGAATTACTCTGGGCAGTGTGCGGGAGAAATAACACAGTTCATGGGAGGTTTAAAAAAAATTATTTTTACTTATAAACTTTGGGTCAACCATGTGGAATAAGACACAAAAGGGAAATCAGTAAACTTCACAGCATTCAAACACTTTGCAAACCTTGACTCAGCACACCTTACAGAACAAAACCCTTACCCAGGCACAGAACACAGCACTTACCAAGTCATTAAGGGAATACTTCTCAGTGTGGCTTGCAAAGCATATATTGAGAAAGAGAAGAAAACAGAACAAGAGAATAAGAGATAAAAACAGATGAGAAATAGAGATAAATAGCCATCACTTGCAGTCTCGGCCACTTTGAATCCAGGGTAGCAGAAAGCTGCAAGACACACATGTCGCCGTCCTTTTATCCATTCTCTTCAATCAGGACCCTTCCCAGTGTGAGGTCACACTTGTGCCTGAGCTTTAGGGAGAGCCAGGGTGCTTCGGTATCCATTTCGGGAATTGCAGCAAGGCAACACAGTTGGCCACCAGCATCTCAGGGCTCACATCAGAGCCATGTGGTCACCAACACCTTTACAGTGCAGAACTGTGGTGACCTTCTAAGGCTCAAGGGGATGGGGTGGGGGAGCAGCAGCCACCACATCTACACAGAGACCACATTGTTCCCCCACCGCTTTCCCAACTGTTTGTTTTGAGTCAGACAACCTTTCCTCTGGTGTCTGACATCAACTCAGAATTATTTCATTCCTCTTCGACCCATTGTCCCACACACAAAGCCAAGTACAAAACATGCAGCTTCAACTAGATTAAAAAAAACCCATCCAGATTAGAGAAGTCCTTGCATGTTTACCTTTTTTTAAAATAACATTTTTTAAAATTACATTTCCCAATAGGTCAGTTTCTGAATATATTTCTTTTACCTTTTAAAATGAACTGAAAAATTTCCTCTCCTCTGTTATTAATTACATGGCATTTGCTTTTTGTCCATTTGAGGTGGTTTTTGTTCAGGCCCCAAAGTGACATCATCAGACAGAATTTTTCCCTTTGCTCTCTCCTGCCTATTGCTGTATTGTCTTCAGCCTTCTTAATGCTGTTACCAATAGGCACTCTCTCTAAGATACTAACGAGAACACTGAAACTGCACACTATAATTACTGACACAGATTGTCCTTTTTTATCTCAGTCGGATATGGCAGGAATTGCATTTTAGTACATTTCAATGCTGAAATGCATGTACAGTTTTCTCATATGAATATGCTTTTCTAGTTGCCACCTATATAAACTCATGGCAAAGAAAGGAAGAAAGTAAAAGCTGATGTGGAAGCAAACAACACACCACCCTGTTCTGAACAAAACTGAACACAGTGAAAATCAATGAGCTATAAGGTCAAATGACTGCCATGCCTCAGAAGCTGTGCCAAACAGGGTTGCCTCTTAGAATTCACACACGAATTCTGGGGGACCTAAACATACAGAGTAGAGAAATGGCTGCAGAGATATACAACTGAATCTGGACAAACACATGGCTAGGACAATGCCAAGGTCAAGGGAAGATTTAGTATTCATATTTAAACTGAAGTTTCCTCATACTTTTGTGAAGTTGAATCACTTATCTTCACACACCAGTTTTCCTAGAGACTCAGACAATGGTGGACAATGAAAAGAGCAGCCCACAGGTATGAAATCTTACTGACAGGCATCACCAGTGAATGTCAGCCCTTTCATGAACAGGAAAAAACCTCTATCCTTCCCAGCCTCTAAGAGACTTCTGTGCCCCCTGAAGGTGCTTTTACATCTCCTCAGGTCTCCCAGACTAAAAGGAAACTTTTCCAAGGTTATGGTACTTGGAGTGAAGATTGATGTATCTCATCACCCTGGGCTCAAGAATATTAAAGTGCGACAGAAAATGAAGCATTTTCTTTCAAAAGTACTTAAAAATATTACATCTCCTAAAAGAGAGGCTGTGGACCCTCATTTGTTTCACTTATTCATCAATCTACAGCTTTTCTCCAGGAGGAAAGAGTAGTTTTTCTTTAGTATTTTGAGGAAGGAAAAACAGTAACTCATTCATTGCCAAATGTTCCACTCTATTGACAAGGGACTCTTTTGTAGACTGGTTGTTTTTCCAACATCATACACACAATTTTGGAAATAAAATTTAATTCCTGTCTGCTAGCTTTGCAGAACTCCATTTCATAACCCATCAGCTTAGGAAGTAAATTTAAAGCCTATCTCCTGTAAAAAGCAAGCAAGTTTTTATCCTTACCCTGTTAGTCTGGCATTTCTCCAGCCTAGATCCACATTTAGGAACAATATTAATTTCTGCTTCTCTCAGTTGCAGCTGTGCAGGGACAAAAAAAGTAATTTTTCTATCCTGGTAGGATAGAACATGCGTTTTAATTTGTCACTAGATTAAGTTAATGACCAAGTATGAAAATTATTCCTTGGAATGACCCAGAGTCCAAATGAAGGTGGGAGGTGCATGTTCTCCTTGTGCTGGAGCTCTTCTCATGTTTGTTAGTAGAGCGAGAGTCATACCTTTCAGGTGTTGCAGAGAGAGCCTTACACAGCCCTGAGCTTTACAGATGTCAGCAGTCCAAGCTGCATTTCCACATTGATTAAGCTAACTAAAATTGGTAAAATTTAAGCCTTTATGCAAATAGGAAATTAAAGGATATCTGCTCAGCTGAAGAACACTGGTAGGAGCACAATGTCTTTCACCCAGCCTTACCAGCACAATCCACATCTTACTTGTGAAGCATGTTGCTGTAGGCATATGCAAACTGCACAGAAACATACACCATGCAACAAGACATCCCTTGCAGGATAGCTGTAGGGGAGTGCTAGGACCACTGAGTGTTACTGCAGATGGCACTACACATGGAAATTCAAAACCAGTCCTGAAACAATGCATGTATACAACACCAACTGCACCCTCAGTCTGTTGCAAGGTAGATAGCAAGGGTAATCTAACATCTGCTAGAGTTTGGTCTTGTAGTTATTTCTAATTGGGTTCTTTCTCTGTACCTGAATTGATAGCTGGTGTTTGGTCTAAGCACTGTTTTAAACATTTCTGATGGTTCTGGCACATCCCTTTATGAGGCACCAGATGTGCAGGTACTGAAATAGCTGCTGCCAGCTTCTACCTATAGAGAAACTGGAAGGCAAGTAATCAAAAAAACAAAATACAAACTTTGTTGCATTGTGATCATTTAAAAAATAAAGAAAAGAAAAGAAATTAAAAGGAAACATTGAAAAGTGGGTTAACCAGGGAGAAGGGGAGATTTCTATTTTCAAATAGAGTTTTGAATTTCTCCAGGCTTAGCAGTCCATCTGGACACTGCTAGATGCCTAGTTACATCAGCACATCATGTTTCATTTCAGTTCCCATATTTTTTTGTTTTTGAAGTGTGCCTTGTAGTCTCCTCCCACCACAACACATTCCTAAAGTTCCATATTACATTTTGTGTCAGAAGAGCAGCATATAAGTTGCTAAGTGCATTTCTCAGGTCACCAGGAAGGCAACAACTGTCTGTTCCTCTCTTCTGCCTGTTATTTTCTTGGCTCCCTTATCAGCATCTTCCCTGGGTAGTTCCGCACAGCTCTAATTATAGGACTGAGGATAACAACCGTCAGGAAAGCAATACTATATTTTTATACCTACTGGCAGTAGTTTGCTACTCACGTTGATCTAAGAAAAGAGAAAAAAGTTGTTTACAAATGTATCATTATACAGCAGATCTTAAATTGCACAACTATTAGCTGTAAGTATTGACGATTGTCAGAGCTCTGCTGGAGCCCATGAAAAGGTCAGGCCTTTTCATTTGTGTTATTTTTATGTCAGGAATACCAAATAATAAAATACATAGTTTATTGGGCTGCTGTGATTTTTTTTCTCCAGACCTTCCAAACAGACACCAGGTTTGAATCTTCTTTCCCGCTATTATAGGAACAAAGTGATTTTACTTTCTTACCTTTCTTGAGGAAAAGAATTTAATTTCACATAGTAGCACCCAAAATGAATAGTCTTTATTTTCCATGTAAACATTATACAGTTATATCTTTATAAACTGCCTGTGCTTCTATCCTTAGGATGTTGATAGAGAGTGGGGTGTTTTTTTCTCAGAGGACATGATAGATATAACAGCTCCTTACTGGTCTATCAAGACAGCTAACAACATTTTCAAAGCACCAACATTTTCAAAGCACCAAGTACCTCATTTTAAGGAATCATATCCAAATATAGATGTCTGAATGAAAACAAGTTCACCTTAGAACTCCTCAATTTCTAGTAGTGATCCAGATTCAGCACTTTAATAAACCATATATTTTATTTAAATTTCCCAGTTAACTGCAGGAAATTTTAATCTTAAGCCATATGAGTTGTATAAACAGAGCTGTCTAGCTCCATTTGTACAGCCTCACAATTTCACAATAGATGTCAGTAGTTTTTCTGAAGCTTAATTCTGTATTGTTACACCAAGTACATCATCTTCTGAATAGCCAGATAAATTTGTACTGCTTTAGGGAGAACTATAAAACACATGATATAGAGGTCAATAAGAGACTTTCAAACCATCATTTTTAATTCTTCTGTCACTTAAAAGGAAATATCACAGCAAGATAAAATCACATGGAAACATCTACTACCTTTGCAGTTATACACACAATAACAGAAATGTATCATTTATTTGGGTATTTGGAAATAATAACCTTATTTACTTATCCCAGACTCCGTAATAGCAATCTCCAGCTGCTGCAGGAAGGAAGCAAGGCACATGCATGCCTCACTTGGCTGAGGCAAGTCTCTAAATCTACTAAGATGTTTTAATAAAGGTCAGTCTTTAGCTCTCAAACTGAAAGCTTACTACAGAAGCTTTATTTTTTTCCCCAGAGTAACCTGAAAGGCTGCAAAATACCTTCTAACACACTTGCACTGTTTCATGTAAATGCAGGGGAAAACTGATTATGAAATAATGAGTATGGCAATCAAGGTCCATGCAAAATCTTAGTTCTTCAAGGGGATACAAAAAGAGGATATAAAAATAAATAAAAATAAAAGAGATAAGGTAAATGGCAAAAGATAATTAGAGAATTAATGAAGATCTTCAGGGACTGTTTTTTTCCACCCTAAATGTTGCAGACCCTTGGGCTGCAATCATATGTTAGCATCTCTTTCCTCACCTGGCACTGGCAAACTGTCCAGCTTTTGCCAACAAATTTAAACCCTGGAATCCCTGTGACAAATACTCCAAATGTGTTACATGATGGTCCTGAGGAAGGATGAATTTAGAGGCTGTCATACCCCAAACACACATACTTCATTACCTGCTAAAGACAATACTCCAGACTGCAACATACTTCCAAGGTGTGACTCACATTCTCTCCCAACCTCCCTGAACTATAGTAGGAGCAATAAGAAAGGGCCAGGAGACAACAGCTCAACACCACCTTTTTCAATGGCTCCAGTCACTTTTACTGAGGAGCAATCATTAAGAGTTTTGCTCCTCTATCTGCTATACTCCTCTATGCCACGCTGGAAGCCACAAGACTGTTGAGAGGAGCAATTTGGCTTGCTGTGGAAAATAAATGGATAAAATCATACATGCAACACCATGCTACCAGCCCTGACATTTGTTTCATGGTTCTCTCCAACTGTAAAATATTTCCATTTTATTATTGTATCATCATCACCTAGGGATTATTGACTAGTAAATCCCTAAAACAAAGTATGACTTTAAATGTTGTGATGTGCATGTCTTTGCTTTCCACGACCCTCTGTATATCTGGGAAGAATGAGACAGGATTTAGATGACCCACCTGGAGGATGGAAAGGATGACTTCCAGAACTTTTCAACTCCCACAGACTTGATTTCTGTGACCCTGTGGAAATTATGCATTTGCATGGCAAATAAGACCGTTCCTGCTTTGAAGAGGCAATTGCTAGTTTTGAACAAAGACAAGACTGTGCTTCAGGGTTTGCATTAATATCAAGGATTTGTATTTTTTCACAATGTTGTAGATAAGAATTTCATCCATCTGTCTCTGAAGCATTCCATATTTGCCAGGCCTGGGAAGGAGGACCAGGAAGCCTGCAGTTTGGATCCAGTACGACAATTCCAAGGTGGCATACCTGTGCAGCAAAGCATGGGTGTGAATACCTACCTGCACACAGAAGAGCACTTAACATATTGAAAGTTTTCACTACCTCGAGTCACATCTTACATATAAAATATATGGAATCAAATTAGTTTTTCTCAACGTGCATACAAACATAAAATACACATATATACAACCATGTATACTTACAGATAAAATTAGGGTGCATGGCACAAAAGTATGATTATTCTGTTGTCAAATACAAACTAACATTGTTTCTGAAGTAACTGAATTGAACTTCAAAGGCCTTGAACACAGATTAAATCGTTATAACTGGGGTTTGATGGCAACAGCATCAAACATGTCTCTCTTGAAAGATCAAACAATACTCTCCTCTTCTACTTCAGTAGGCAAAGTTTCATTCAATGACATTTTCGATCTCAAAGAATGTGAAGAAACTGATATCTTGCACTTTAAGATGACCGGGTGTCTTTTTTTCTCTCTTGCTTTTGGCAGTTCTTACAAGTGTTTACATTTAACCCTGGGGTAATTGTCAGTCTTAATTCCTTCAGCTCATTTAACTTCTTATTTCTTTATCACTCCCTTCAAAGTTAGGCATCTGGAATCAAATAAACTAATATACAGATGTTTGACAACCACCAAACACTGATCATTATTTGCAGTTCTGATCAACAACTTTCTCATTTGCTGCATTCAGAACAAGAAACAGCCACTGAGCAAAGTCCAATCTAAAAACTGGAAGAGGAAAGAGCTAATGAGGTTTTATATTGCATGTGATATAGCTGTTTGTAGAAAAAAAAAAGAAGAGAGAATTAGTAGGGCTTGACTGCACCCCAGTACACAACAAAGCTGGCACATTTAGCTACTTCATTCTTCAACAGAACAACTGCTGAGCTGGTGCCCACCAATTTACCCAGGAAGACAACACATTTTCATTTTCCTCAAAGTTTCTGGGTAGCTTCTACATGTTCCCTTTTTTACATGTTCTCTCCTCAGAAATTGGTATTTTTCAGGTTTTTAATCATAGAACAAAATTCAAGCTATATTTTTTACAAATCTTTAAAAATGGAAAATATTTTCTTTACAACTTCTTCACGTGGATATTTCAGAATGACACAGATTAAAACAAATCAAAATTATCTTAAGTTGCCTTTGGACAGCTTGAGTAAGAAAGGAAAAAATTATACATATTTTATACAGGGATATATTTTTTGCCACTGCTTCAGCAGAGGAAATCAGGAGAGGACGGAGGCAAAGCAGAATAGAAGGGATAAAGAACAGGTAATCTTCAGGCTTGCCTGCTACACATACAGCTCTGCATACATCAGAAACCCAAGCATTACACTGAACACACATCTATTCCTTGGAGAAACAATGGCAGCTGTTACTTACATTGTCTAAAAGAGTGCTGGAAGGCTCACAAATATTACATCTACGAGACTGGTAAGTATAAAAATCAACAGTACATGAAAGTGTGGAGATATGGAGTTGAAGCTCATGTGATGAAGGTAAAAGAGGACTGATGTTACTTATATGTAAACCATTTTCCCCATTGCTGGAAATGTATATCCCACACTTCCAGAAATCACTGCAGAGAGCAAGTAGTGCTTCCTGCCCACTTGTGCAATAGAAAAAACAATTGAGGCAGTCACAATTAGAGAAAATGTTAATATCTACATAATCATAGAATCTTCCTTGTCTCAAATAAACATTTCCTTTTCCTGTTTACTCATGGACTCACCTTATAACATGCACACCTAATTCCTGGTAAGAATTTCCATGGACAAAACTTTAACTACTCCTTGAATTTTCTTCATTAATTCAGGTGTCTTCATTTTGCTGGGATCAGAGTAGAGTTTGTACCTTTGGCTGATTGTCAGGAGTTGCAGGTACTTTGATAACTGTGGATTAAGAATAAGAAAAAGCTCATCTAAGAGTAGAAAGTGCCAGAAATCTGGTAAGATAGTATTTGGAATGTGAAATGTATCAATTGTGATTCACTTGTTGTCTCAACTGGAGTTTTATGGAGTTCTGGTGCAATTATGTTGTGAAGAATTTCACAGAAAACCTTAAATTTGAATTAAAATGTCTAGGGAAGCAAATGCATTAGAGTTGGATTTTATTTTTCTTTAGCAGTCTGAAAAATCCATATTACAGCCTTTATTATGTACTCAGATATATTTTATCACAGCTCGGTAGAAAATAGCTGTTTATCCTACTGTGTCTCTGAACTCAGTAGGCAGTCCTTAAAATGGAATACACCAAAGGCTAGGGACTCCCACAGCTCTCTTGCAAAAAAGCTGTATGTCTCCCATGGCATCAGGAGTGATGAGGGGCTCCCATTTACTACTAACTCTGGAGCAAAAGTCATGAGAAATTGCATATTGATAACAGTTTCTGCTGTTAGAAATGGTCTTTATTTATTTTCATTTGGTTTGGTTTTTTTTCAATTTATGTTTCCATAAGGAACCCACAGGACCCTATCACCTGACTTTGACAGAGAACTACTATCTTCAGTGTGTAAAAAGTCCCCACTGAAGTTACACAGGTGTGCAGAGATGTTCACGCACACTGTGCACACACATCACAATGAGCAAAAAACCCCAGAACTACAAGAAAGAATCTGCTTTCCTCTTTGGAAATCCTGAATTAAGCTTTTTTTTCTTCTTTTCTTGTCAGTAAATGTAATGAAAACACCGGCTCAATACAGCGTAACTCATTAATACTAGAACCTAATGTGTTAAGCACTGTTAGAACATCTAGCCCATTATACAAGAATGAAAGCTAATCTAAATATGGAGTCTGAAACAAAAACCCATGACCTTTTTATTTTTTATTTGGTAG
>NW_008667615.1:0-14713 GCF_000695815.1 Acanthisitta chloris | reverse complement strand
TACATTTTGTAAAGCCAAAAAATAAGTAAGAAGCCATCACAAAAGGCAGGACCCAATAGAATGATTACATAGTACCATCTAGAGCCTATGAGTGTTATAACACCCCTGAAAAGAAAGTCTTTTCTGGATTCTTGCTAGGGTCTGTATGCAAGAGCTAAGAAGAAAACCTGTATTTTCTTCCCAGGGCCACAAAGGGGATTATTCCAATATGATGGAAAATGACCTAGAACTGAGAACTTTGCATCCTTAATGCATGATGCTTTTAATACTCTGTTTTCGTAAATGCCATTTTCAGGATGTTTTATTATGGTACAGCTGATCCTTCAGAGGAAAAATGGATCTGGGGATAGAATGGTATTTCTGACTTAATAGCTTTGGCATGTTAGGTTCTTTGGTCTGTCAGCATCTCCTGAAAGCAATTTTTCACCAGTCACTGCAGAAGGGCTCTCAGCTTACTGTAGTTCACATCTCAATAACACTTTCAGCATAAGTAACTATTGAGAATATTTGAACTTTTGAGCCCTGCCATCCTTGGGCATAGTCCCAAGAAGAGCAGGCAAAAATATGTCAGTCATCAAGGACACTAGGTCACTCCCCCTCTCCACGAGCTAAAGCATTCAGCCTCTCATTTTAAATCCCCTCCCGAAAACACACCATGAATCCCATTTAATTAGAAATACTCTCATGCATTCATTATACATGCTGGCTTTTACTCAGAAAACATATTCTTCTGGCTCATTTATATATGCAGCACCTCTGCTCAAATAAAAGATTCCATAAACAGAACCTGTGCTTTCTTGTGCTATGGATTGAGCACTCTGGCAACTCCTAAATACTAGTATCAGGCCACTTAGGCTTCCAAAGACAGGTGAAAGAGGACAGGCAAATAAATCCATGGCCACACATCTCTTTCCTCTCACTTCCTCTTCTCCCTACCCCTTTCTATCCAGCAAGTCAGCCTTCTCTCTTGTCTCTATTCCATTATATTAAAATCTTTTCTACAGAGGCTTGCCTGCAGCTATCAGTGGTCCACAGCATGGCAGAATTAATGCAGTTGATATGAGATAGAAAGGGGAAGTGTTGGCAATACACGATTACAGATTAAATTATGCAATTTCAGGGTCAGCACTACAGAAGGCACTTATGAAGGGGCTGACAAGTAAAGATGAATGGCAAATGAATGAGGGCAGTTACAGTAATGTACATTTGCCTTCTCTGGGATCTGTAGACTCTGCTACCATCTGCTGGTTTATGAAAAAGAGCCAGGGAATCTATTTTAGTGGCTCTATATACATAATCTTTCAGCTGTCTTTCATTATGAGAACAGTCCTCATTTCAGGTCACAGCCTACCTTCAGCCTCCACAGAGCTGTCAATTAGGCTCACTTGTGTTTCCTGATGCATTTCCGACAGCAGGCATGAGGAAAAATGGCAACCAGACAGTGAAAAATTTTTACTAAACCCAAATAATATATCCCAGAGCAAGGCTCATTTTCAGTATTTGAAAAAAAAAAAAGAAGAAAAAAAAAAAGAAAGAAAGAGGAAAAAAAATCAATGCAATTAGTTCCAGTTTATTCTAGAGGGCAGAGGGTGAGGACAGATTGAAAGGTATTCAATTCTGGTTTTGAATGAACATACCCTTCATTAAGCTCCCTACACAACTGATATATAAATTGTCATACTCCACGGAAATCAATGGAGCAATGCAGCCTGCTATCATTTGAGAATGCGATCCAGGGAGGATACATGCCAGACCTAAATGCAACTTAATGCAAAGCTATGGCAAGGTACATTAAATAGAAGAAGAGAGAATGTATTTCCAAACACAGTGTTATTATTCTACACATTCTTCTCTTAGACACATGTAATAATACCTAGACAAATACATAACTCACAAAATAAACTGGTTTTAGAATTGCCACCTCTTTTTCATCCATTTAGCCTGTCAGGCAGGACTTTCAGGAAAGAGTTGGCAGTGCTGGCAACTTTTACAGAAGAGTGGCCTTAAAAATTGGACGCACAAAATCAACTCAATTTTGTAGAGTTTAAGGCCAAAAAGGATCATAGTAACCAATGCCATACTTACTGCAGTCCACAGACTTTTACACAGTGACTCTTCTTTGAAGTCATCACTTCTAGCTGAGTTGTGGTTTTAGAGTGGAAAAAAACACATATACATTCCTTGGTTTGGAAGATTAACTACATGCTCAGGTCATTTACGGTCACTCAGCCTTCTTTCTGGTGCACAGTAAGGTCCACCTTGGCAGTAGAACAAAGTTGCAGCACTCCATGGGAAGTTCAAGGAGTGGTGGCAAGTCTAAGAGACCTGAGCCTTCCAACTGCTACCTGGCTTCACAGAAAAGTCCATGCTATTTCACTCAACCCTTTTGACAGCACAGTTCTCTGTGCAGGGACTAGCCAAGGCTCCCTTAGTCCACTCAGAGCATGCTGTGACTTACGGATGTCAATGGCCATCCCCATTTCAAGGCAATGTCTGAAGACAAGTGATTCCCAGATTTGGAGGCATTTGAGCAAGGAGTTCTTGGAAGCCGTTTTGAAAAAAAAAGCCCATGATTAATGTAGCCCTTTAGAGCGCCTTCTGTATTTTCGCTCACAAAACTAAACTCACCATCAGCACCCTAAAGAGCAAGCAGCTTCCTTTAAGGCCTCCATACTAATATAAACAAAGAAAAGGGATGTGCACATGCTGGTTTTGCAATAGTGAAAATCACAGGCAGCCTGTGCTCACTACTTGCCATCCAGCAAAAAGAAAACTGAGGTTACTGGAGTCAATGAAAAAACATTGATTGTATCTTTAACACAGGCTACACCAGAACTGCTTTTAAAATAAAACTGGACACAACTCCAGTTGCACATATTCTCTGAAGAAACTGAATTAATGTGGTTGATATGTGCTGTTTGGTACCAAGGTGAGATGAGGAAATAGATACCTTGCAGATGAATCAGAGTAAAGCCCTGGTGTAGCCCCAAGGGCCTTGGTGCATTCTGTCTGAAGAAGGACTTTTCGTAGTATATTCCAGCCAGACCTTTTCTATTAATACAGCATTTCCAGTAACTCTGTACTTCTATAAACAACTCTGTGATGAACAGGAAAAGAAAAAATTGAAAGTCATACCTGTTAATAAATTTAAATATCTAACATTCCTTAATAATATGTCATCTGAATATTTGCTTTTGGGAGTGAAAGTGGCAAGTCTCCCACGAGGATAAGTGAACACAAATTGTAGACCATGCACTGCTTGTTATTAACAGATGAGGAATAATATGGAAAAAGATCTGATTTGACCCAAAAAAACCCTGCCAAACACAGAATCATAGAATGAATTATTGATACAATAAAACTTGCTGAGCTGCTTCGTACACTCAAGAAGCCAAGGGTCAAATGAAAGAATCAGGCTCTGATCACATGGTTATCCATCCCTGTTAGATAAACTCAGTCATTTACTGGATTTGCTATTTATATCAAATAAAGTGGAGAAAAAATATTTACAATCTGCTTGGTTATATTTATTAGAAAGCAGAAAACGCAAAAATAAGCTTTGCAAACTGTTCTCTTTTTTTACTATATTGCTGAGAAGACAATTTGGCTCATGTTTTTGTGACCCCAGAAGAGAAACTGCAACACCAGAAAAGAGCATTTTCTTCAATTTTCAGAGCCCTACAGCCTGTTGCAAGGGAGGAAAAGAAACAGCGACAAACGTACCCATTAACATAGGCTTCAGACAGACAGAGAAGGACTTCTGCACACCATCAGCCTTGCAGTTCAATGGTGGTCTGCAGGCCCCCGCTCCAAGCTCAATCTCCTTCTGATTAACCAATGTTGTTTGGTGGGGGTCTGATTTGTACATGCTCTTGGTCTAGAAGTCTTACATCTATTTACAACACTACATTTGAGGAGCAGATGGCTTTCTGTAAGCATTGTGGAGCTGCTACCTACAATACATGTTTGGAGAGGTATATATCATGTAACAGGATGTGCTATGCTTACTTGCCTTACTCATAGGAGTTAGTTTGCTTTAACAACTTCTAAAAAGCTCCCTATAAGGGAGGGATTTTTTTTTAGCATTGATCAATCTCATTTGGAGATAAGACAGCAAAGGGAAATAATATGCAGCTCCAAAGATATTTTACCAGTGAGCACAGAGCAAAAATATTGCTTCGTGATTCACACACAGCTAGGTGTTATACAGAGATTAATTCTCCCACTTGTTGATGTCAGAGTCCCTGCAAGATAACCATGAATTCCATCAGAGAACCATTAAAATGAGCTAAAACTTATACAAATTTATAACAAGAATAGCAATAAATTCCCTTTATTTCTGAACTAAAGAAGATTCAGGCGCTAGGCCGTTCAGCTCTTGCCCACTTGAATTCTGTGATTAAAATATAGAGTTAGAGTACAGAAAATGTTTAAATTTTTTTCTTGCTCTGCTATTTAGCCAGTCTGTCATTTTACTTAGGATTTGACTTCAAAACTGGTCTTTCTCCCTGGTAGAAGTGCTCTGAGTGGCACTTGGTGGCACATACCAAAATAGCCTCTTGGTTACATTACTTTCCAGAAGCAGAGACTCTGTTCTGTTCTCCACACGAAGCAGATGATGATTTTGTGCATAAAT
The DNA here is from genome assembly GCF_000695815.1 of Acanthisitta chloris. Classification (NCBI taxonomy): domain Eukaryota; kingdom Metazoa; phylum Chordata; class Aves; order Passeriformes; family Acanthisittidae; genus Acanthisitta; species Acanthisitta chloris. Next base: position 10,077 of record NW_008667615.1, on the reverse strand, counting down.
CTCATACATCGCAGACACATTTCATTTTAACTGAATTACTCATGTCTCATTTCATGAAGAATCACAGTGCTTCCCTATTCTGAATAAAAGCTAGATTTTGACATTTAACTTTTTTTTTTACATGAAGAAACGGACTTTTTTTCCAACTCCAATGATAATTTCAATTAGTACCTTCTTCTGAAGCTGTTCTTCTAGGCATAGAACCACGAAGAATAAATACGAAATCCTCCATGTTTACTGTTTTGGGGAAAGAAGGCTAAAAAGACTAATCCTTTAGTTGCAAATATCTGGGCAACAAACTTGCCTTTGACTCAACTAAGTAAGCGTAAATCTTTCCCCTAACTTAATAAGGACTAGGATTTCACTCTAAGTCTTTAAAGCAAGTAAAAGGAAAGAGCAAAGATTACTTCTACAGCAAGAAAAGACAGCAAAGAAAGAGGAAAATGGATTTATGGTTTTTTTAGAGTTAAAAGGTCATTCATCTTTACTAAAGCTAACGAAACAAATGTCATTAGATCTAGGAGATATGAAAGGTCAAATAAATATCCTGAACATGGAGCTAAAATGTTACAGAAAGACTAAAGGAAGAGGAGAGGCACATTTCTTCCTTTGAGGGTAAGATTATTAAAGATAATAATTTTTGAAAAAAACAGTCTCAAGGGAAAAAAAACCCACCATGTGGCAAGAATTTGCAGGAACAAGTCTACATTAGAGAAGAAATAATAACCCTATATTAAATATCTGAGGAGCAAGAAGTAATGAGAAGCTACAGTGTCTAGAACATTATGAAACTTCATTTTTGAAACTTCAAAAGTCATAGGAATCATGGCCAACAGAAAAAAAAATATTTCGTGACAGAACAGTATTTGTTGAATTCAGTCTGAATAATCATGTCTGATAAATTAAAGAAAAACAAAGGGAAATAAGAAGCAAGTCCAAAAAGTTAAAAAGCAACAACAAGAACAGAAATATTAATTTATCGATGGATCAGTTTACCAAAGAAGGTATTTGGACTATATTGATACTTTGGCTCAAGGTTAGATATCTCTTTCCACAATCACTCTTGAAGAGAAGGTATTCACCTTTAGGGAATTTTCTTAAAATTTATAAATTTCTGGAAGTGCAAAAGAAGCACCTGCTCAGTGCAAATGGCCAAACCAAAACAAGAGAGTTACTGGCATTGCCACTAACTTCAAGAAGATCGAAGCTATCATCCAAAACAACTTATTCCGGACAGCAAATATGTCTAAGTACTGCAGGTTTGGGGTCCTATACACATTCTTGGATAAATTTTGTTCATATATTCTTTCATATTTCCAAAATTTCCATCACTGTAAATTGTCTACAATTTTAGATTCTTTATGATAAAATATGTGCATTATACTATCTTTCTCATGACTTGAGTAACAGTCAGTGTTCTCATTGCTTCTCTTACTTGATTCTGCCAAGTGTTCTGAACAATTAGTGCTTATCCTAATTCCAATTCCAAATGTTCTGATGTTTTTATTGCATATTTTGTGTATTTTCTAATTTGATTCTATGAATTCAGCTATGATGTGATCTAAACCCAGAATACACTTTCCTTAATTTAATGCCCTGTTATAAAAGGAAGACCCTTCTTTTCTGACTTGAAAAATACTTGAAAAATTCTATCCAACAGGATGAACACAAATAGACTGAAAAATGTAATATTTCTGCATTCAATCACAGAGTACAGCGCCTGTTTCCAGATGCTAATTATTCCATACTATTGTAGAGTAACTATGCTGTTGTAAGATATATCTGTGACGGAACCAAATGCAACTGTCTACTAGTCTTAAATCTTTAAACGCCAAAGAGTTCCACATAGAAGAGCTTAACCTCATCAGCTGCACTGTACATATGAGACAATTAAGCACAAAAATAGGAAGCAAATTACCCAGCATCTATTGTCTCATGATTAGGAAGACATAGTTTCTATAAGCCAGTCTTAACTATACTAATCTTCCTATTTCTTCTCTTATAAGGGATAGGGCTGGACAGAGATTCATGTGTCATGCTCTGCCAGAAGTGAACAGTATTACAGTCAGACTGCAGGAAAGATGAGAAGGGAGCCTCACATAAAACACACCTCAGGGTGTGGGCAGAGTAACCGTGCAGTAAGCTAAGATAGGCATTTACAGTCTGTCCATGGTTCTTCAGTAAACAATCAGCCATTGGTATACACAAAGTAGCTCAGCTAGCCCTCTTCCACTGACAGTAAGGCTACCATGAGTTATTTCTTTGCCACTGCAAGATATGTACATGCAAGCCGTTCCTGGGAAATTACTGGTAGGCTGTAAACACACATCTTTGGTTATTCAGGAATAACTAGTTGTTTGTCCACATTCCCCTAATAGCCAGAGAGATGGGCCAGAGGAGACGAGCACATGCAGAAAGGAGTTCCTGTTTTGCCAGATGCCAAATTACAGGATGTTGCAGTATGTACAACTTCATCTCACATCTTTGAAACTGCTGTAGTTGCTCACACAGGCCTCCAGTTAGATTCATAGAATCATAGAATTTTAGGGGTTGGAATGGACCTTACAGATCATCTAGTCACAAACCCCCCTGCATGGCAGGGACACCTCCTCACTAGGCTGGGATGCTCAAGGCCTCATCCAGCCTGGCTTTGAAACCAAAGGTCAACATGCTTTCCTCTAGGACTGTAGAGAGGACTTCGTTTCCCTAGCTTTGGCCCCCACCCTGCCTTGGACTGCATCGCTTCATGTTCCTTGTGGGTTTACCAACTATAGCCTAACTCCAGATGCTACTATGCCGCTGCTGTAGACGCTTGGCTCCAAAAGCTGTGCCTCAGAAATGCACCACTCCAGAGAGCCTTGAAATCCAAAAGAAACCACAAACTAGTTTCCTATTTAAGTTTTCTAGGTATGATCCTGTCTTTGCATATTTTTTACAGCTTTATCTGGAGCAGAAGTCTGAAATGCAACGGGAGCCCAAAGAAAGGCCCTTTCTGATCGCAAACAAATTTATAAAGGTCAGAATTACTTTTGAGATGCCATCTCTATCCAAACTAATATTTTACCCTCTTTTGCAATTAAAACATACACAGTAATTTCTAGTGGAGAATAGCTGTCACCTCTAGCATGTTGCTTTCCTAATCATCCACAGAGTTATATGTTATACTCAACCTGCCTGTCTCTGGGCTTGACTAATACAGGCTTCCCTGTCTACTGCCAAGCATAATGATAATTTTCCTAAATCATTGCTTAGCTATTTCACACCTTTATCCACTTCCAATTCCATCATGGGATCTGACTACTCTATAGGATTGTCCTGGTTTCAGCTGGGACAGAGTTCCTTCTCTTCTTAGTAACTGGTACAGTGCTGTGGTTTTAGGTTTTGTATGAGAATAATATTGAAAACACAATGATGCTTAAGTTGTTGCTAATTAGTGCTTACCCTAAACCAAGGACTTCTCAGTGTCTCATTCTCTGCTAGAGAGGAGCTGTACATAAAGCTAGGAAGGAGCATGGCCAGCACAACTATCCCAAACTGGCCAAAGGGATATTCCATACCATAGAATATCATGCCCAGTATATAAACTGGAGGAGTTACCTGAAGATGGGTCAATCGCTGTTGAGGGACAGGCTAGGCATTAGTCACTGGGTGGTGAATAACTGAGGGTGAATCACTTGTTTCTCTTGGGCCCTGTTACTCTCTCTCCCTCTCCTTATATATTACAATTAGTAATAGAAGAACAGCAGCATTATTAGTATTATTACAATCTTATTTTTTCTTGTTACTATTATTATTACAATTATTATACTTTGTTAAAATTATTGAATCATTCTTATCTCTACATTCTGATTCTCCCCACTGGGGTGTAGGGGGAGTTAGCAAGCAGCTGCACGGTACTTAGCTCCCACCAGCTGTGGTTAAACCAGGACAAGATAAAAGATAAAACTACTTACCTCTAGTGCACAGTTCTACAAAGTACTCACCTCAGCTATCATCTCTAATTAGCACCAAGTTGTTGAGTGACCTGTTCACCCATACTTGCATCTCTTTGCAGCTTTTCCCACTTCATCAACTAGGTGATCTTCGTAAAACACCCCTAAGCCAGGTTCACTCTCTTTCTTCATACTCCACAGCAAAATTTCCATCTGTTTCAAAGCCTATTAAAAGCTTGACAATAATTAGGCTATTACAATACCACAAGTTCAACTTATCATTTTGACCAATATTTTCTCACTGCTCCATTTTGGCCCCTTCTTCTTCTGCATTCACCACTTATCTTGTATTTATATTGTAACCTTCTTTGTAGCATGCTTTTATGCTGTTTTTTGTAGAACACTAAGCACAATGAGACTTTGGTCCACAGTTTGTTTCTAATTACTACAGTAAGGCTACTTCTAATATTAAATTGAGCTAAAGTATAAATTATACAAAATTGCCATTTTCACATGCCAATTAGCATGCTGACATAAATTCTGAGGGCAATGTACACATTTACATTTCCTATCAAGGCTGCTGTTTGGTATGTACTTTACATACACAGCTAAAGCTGCAGATAGGAAATGGAATTTTTTCCCCAAGGAAAAACAAATATGCCCTCTCCACTGCTGCTGCTCCTTCTGATTAGAATACCCTTTAGTTAAAGTATAATAAATGTATAAGAATGAGACCAAATTTTGAATTTTCAATTGAAATTTTTCAGTTACTGCGGACTGCAGATTGCATACCTCACAATTCTTGTTGGGAAAAGCAAAATAACAAAAAAGCCCATATGATTATCCCAACACAGGAGGCACACAGGCTCCTTCCTACCTCACTTTCCTACACTGTGTATGCCATGTTCCCCTCTGTCAAGCTGGAAACAAAGTCCAGGGCTCCTCAGAACAGCAAAGTTTAATCCAACAGACCAACGATCACACAAAATTTGATTTTCATTTACTACTGTTCATTTTCTGAAAGAGAATATTTCTGCATATTTAGATACAAGAATCTCTTAAAATTTTTCACCTGAACATGCTTGTAACATTCTTTCTACAGCTGTTCAGGGTGCTGTCTGCATGGGGCTTAGCAGCCTAGTACTGCTCTAGTGAATGTCTCAAACTCTATGCGTGATCTAGATGTTTAATTATGGTGAACACAATATGCATGGTATATTTTGGTTCATCTTAGAAAAAAATATTTTGCATGATATTTGTTTGAATAGCTAAGTCCACAAAAAAAATGTCCCCCAACAAGAACAATAACAAAACAACAAAACCACAAGAGGCCTTCAGATTATAGGACAAGAAAAACTGAAAGATTTCCAAGTCTTATTCTTAAAATATTCACAGAACACCATTTTATTCCTACAAAGGACTGGAACTGGAAACTGGAGCTTTATCTTTTGAACTTTCAATGTCTGCAGTGTATTTGAGACAAAAACTTATTTTAGTCCTAGAGTTCTTATAGACAACAGCAACAACACACATATGGAGACAAAACAAAACCAAACAAAAGTAAAATACCTGCAGAACCAAAAATACTAGTACAAACTTCAAGAATCAGTTTGGAATAAATCAATATAGATCCACTGACTTCAAGTATACTGAATTACATCTACTGAGGATCTGGATCATAAATTTTCATACTGAAATAAAGCGGCTTTTCAATAGCATCCATAAATTTAACACCTGATAAAGACCAAACAAAATATAATGCAAAATATAATCAGATATCACTTCCACATATTGGCTATAAAATATTAACTATTATCCTAGGCACAGTACTAAAGAGAAGAACTGTTAATATTTAAATCCTGGTTTGTGACACGAGATAAGAGCCGATAAGAATCACTGTACATAATGATTTTGACAAACCAAGTATGTTGTACTGCCAACAAGATGCTTCGAATGATTTTTTCCTTTGTGAAGATCAGCAGCAAAAGTTGTATAAACCACCAAAACTCTCAGACTCAGTGTTGTGGTGCAGATAAGCACCACTCAGCCACTTGCTCTCCCCCCTACCACCTGGATGGGGGAGACAATTGAAAGGGTAGAAGCTAGAAAACTCATGGGTTGAGATAAAGACAGTTTAATATGGAAAGCAAAGGCCACACACACAAGCAAAGCAAAATAAGGAACTAATTCACTGCTTCCCATGGGCTGGAGGTGTTCAGTCACCTCCAGGAGAGCAGGGCCCCATCATCTGTAACAGTTACTTTGAAGACAAACATCATCACTCCAAACATTCCACCCTTCCTCCTTCTTCCTCCCACTTTATACACTGAGCATGATGTCATATAATATGGAATATCCCTTTGGTCAATTTGGGTCACCTGCTCAGACTGTGTCTCCTCCCAGTCTCCCATGTACCCCCAGCTTCCTTGCCAGTGTGGCAGTACAGAAAACAGTAAAGGCCTTAGCTCTGTGTGAGAACTTCTCAACAAAAACAAAAACATCTCTAAATTATCAGCCCTGTGTTCAGCACAAATCCAAAACATAGCTCCATACTAGCCGCTGTGAAGAAAGTTAACTACACCCTAACTAAAACCAGCACACTCAGTTAGGAAATGGCACAGAATCTGAGTCTCCATACTAGAGTAAAAATTTACCTTCAAGCAGATGATGTTTAATCTGCACGTTTTACAGATATAACTAAGGTGTGTGTACTAAAAATAATTTCTTGTCAATATATCCTCTGTGTCTCAGAATAGGATTAGATATAAACAAGACCAAAAAAATGAAAGTGTACTTAAAAAAAGTAAAGATTCTCCTGATAGCGCTTCGACCTGAAATTTATTTGGAATGCAGAGGAAAAAATCCATTGCCTAAATTTACAGCTGGAAGATGGAGATTTTGCCACTCAGGAAAGGTGTACCTGGATAATCACATAGAGGAGTTTGAGAGCTTTCTTAACAGGAGAATCACTTGTTATTTGCTATTATCTGTGGAGTAAAAAATCAACCAGCTCTTAAAATAGCCATGAGTTTAGAGTGTCACCACCTGCAGATTTACTTGTCTGAAAAACAGGACCTGGAGTTGTAACCAACAACAACAACAAAACAAAACAAAACAAACAAACAAACAAAAAAAACCAAAAAAAACTCCCCCAAAAAAACAACAAAAACCAGACTGAATAATTGATTCTGTCCAGATCAGATGAACTATCACAAGAGGAGTTAATTTTGCAGTATCTCAAATGCCAATCTGCGGTAACCATCAGCAGATGGTGAATTTTGGATCCTTTGACCCCAAAAGGAAGTGTTTTGAAGGGGAACTCTTCAGAGAACCAGCACTCCAGCAGCATCCCTAAATTTCAATTTAAAAACCCAATTAATCAAAAATCCTGGAAATTTTAAAAGTCAAAAGCAGCCTAATGATACATGATGGCTTATGAAAGAAGAAAATTAAATTTAAACATTAACCCCTGCCGTCTTGTTGAAAGAGCCGTAGATACGTATCCAAATGTGATCTGCTTTGCCCCCTCAGATACTTGCAGATACATTCACATTCATTATCTAAAAGAATTCCCTCTCAGCTCTTCATAAGATGTGGTGTTTTTTGCAAGTATTTTGTCACATCACACAACGCCCAGAACAGGAGTGTGTAGTCATTATAATAAAGATAGACTTCCTGTTTCAGTGATGCAGGTGGAGCTCTGCAACAGAAATGCCACTGGCAGTTGAGAGTACTCTATATTATGGTCACTTCTAAGAGTTCCCACCAGTTTAGCATACTTTACATGAGAGAACACAAGCATAAAATTTAACCGATGCTGAAAATATGTCTCCCTTCTCTCTAGAAACTGGACTGTAATGAGTACATTTGCATTGACAACCCTGGACAAAGCACCAAGAGAAAGTCACTACACCCCTTGGTATTGGTTCTGAAAGGAGGCCAGAATCACATCAGTAGGGATTCAAGTGGGAGGGAGAAAGTCATCTGTGGGCTCCATTAATGTGCAGTATCCTAAATGGGAAGAAAAAATTCTGCTGCTATCTTATGTGGGCAATTGAGGGAGAAACAGATAATTCACCAACAAGTCACTGAAAAGACTACATTTCTGGATACTGTAGGCCTAGCACTCCTCTAGTGCACAGAATTATCCTTTTTTCTGAGAGAGCAGGCTAAGGGTCCTGAGGCAGCAGGGCCTACAATATTCTGATACACACCCATTAACTCCACACCTGTGCCCTTCTCAACCTTTACATTGAAGGCTGACACAGAATGGAAGTAGAGAAGATCTGTTGCTTTCTGTACCTACCCTGAGTTAGAGATTAAAATAATTAAAACTTTCCAATGTGTCACAAGCAAGGACATCTCCAGACTACTGCCCAAAAATTTATAATTCCAGTTGCAGTTAGACAGTTGAATCTTTTAGAGACCTACACAACACCTTGCTCAATATCAATAATGCTTGTAAATGTAGAGGATTCTACAGGGTGAAATGTTTACAGAGGATGTTAAATCAAATGACCTTATATTTCCTTCTGACCTCAAAATCTGTTAATCTTACATTTGATGAGTAAAGGAATTTCTGATATGGCTAGAAATGTTAAGATGCAGAATACCTAAAAGCAAATAAAACAGCACTCATTTTCCTCAGAAGAAATACCTTGGATTCAACAAATAATCTTCTGACAACTAGATGACATTTCTGCCCTTCTGAAGGAAGTTTTAGAATTAGTTCTTAGAACAGTTACATGCATACATGCATACAAAGGTATGTGACTGAACAATTTATTACCTTCAAATCTATTCTGACAAGGTATACACAGGTGATTACTCTAGGTCTCTAGCCCTTATCCCTGGCACCCCCAAAGCTTGTGAAAATAACTAGAGAAGACTGTTTTCAAATAAATAATCCAAGATAACACCCTCAGTGTTCTGATTATGTATAGCAATATTATGTATATTTGTGTTATTGTCCATATGCTCTTGTATGCCCACACAGAAACAAGGACTAGGCCTCTGCATGTAGGGAGAGAAAAAAGAAACAAATCACCACAACAGCCATATATTTAACAAAACACACTGCTGTGGGGTGGTGATAAAGCTCTTAAAACATTATTCTTTCATAATTTTATTGGTTAAATATTTATGAAGAATGTGTGCTTGAGGGGTAGAAACATCTATCCACCTCTCAGATCTTAGCCTCTGCTATTGCAGGATGTTAATTCATAAAAGGGAACTAAGTGGTACAATTAGTCTAACTCAATAAAAAACAAAACTCTACCAAAATAATAAGACTAACAAAGGTAATAATTCAATCAGTAGAACAAAGTGGTGAAGTACAATAAACAAGTACAGTTTGAAATGACAGCTGAAGTTATACTGCTTCAAAATCATACGGTCATTATTGCACTGAATGCTTTTACTGTTAAACAAACAGAGACAGACCCCCATCCACAACACAAACAAAGCTCTAGTTCTGTATAGACATAATTTTAAACCTAAAATATTTGTAAAGAAATGTAGTTTTCATATTAAAACTGTAAAATTATCTTCAATTAAGCAATTACAACATGCAATCTACACCATCACTACTGAATTGCCCAAAGATTGTTTTGGAGACATTTGAATCGTATTACCTGCAAGGAAGCATGCTAAAATACTTTGATGACTCTATAATAGGAAATGTCAGTCGGGCTTGACTTACTTAAAGCTCTTTGAAAAACTAGGACACAAAAATGAAAATCTTTCTACTTGGTATAGAAAGTGCTCATATAGGTACGATGGTTTGATTGCTTTTCCACGATGCAGACACACCTTGGGTATACTGCCATAGTCATCAGATGGTGATTTTGGGGGTATAAAAATTAATTAAAAATTTAATACAAAATTTTTATCCTCACTGGCAGCTAATACCTTTTGCTGTATGTTTTTCTCAAGCTACCAAAAAAAAAATCAAATTCCATATTTCCAAGATATTTTTGTTCTTAAATGGTATAAATTTGGGAGAATTGATATGGGAATTGCAGTTAAAATCTTACTCACACAGCTTAATGAAAATTCTGCACTGTTACAAGATTTGTACTGCTTGAACCGCTTACAACAAACTTATGTAACAGAAATAAATACAAGTAACTAAATGTATATATAT
>NW_008667614.1:0-562 GCF_000695815.1 Acanthisitta chloris | reverse complement strand
GGACACCCCCCAGACCCAGGGTCATCCCCCCGACCCTGACCTGCGGACTCTGCGCCGTGCCCGGCGCCGGTGGTAGTCACCCTTGGAGAAGTCCTCGAGGTTGGCAGGGTGGATGGCCCAGAAATGGCCTTTGCCGTTGTCGCTGCGTCCAGCCTTGACGAAGCACTCGTTAAGGGACAGGTTGTGGCGGACACTGTTACGCCAACTCTTCTCCTGGGATGAGAGGAATCAGAGAGGCTGAGCCCCACACGGCCCTGCCACGCTCACCCCGCGGACGTCAGTAGGGACCAGAGTGAACGGAGCGTGGAGAAATCAGCCCCACTGCAGCCACCAGCATGAAATCAGCCCCTCTGGCACTGCTTGAAGCTTTCCAAAGATCCAGACATTGCCACAGCTCATCTGAGCCCCCACAGCCTCATCACACCCAGCCCATGCACCCACGGACGTCAGTAGGGACCATGCCTGGAGAAATCAGCCCCACTGCAGGCACCAGCATGGAATTGGCCCCACTGTCCCTGCTTGAAGCCTTCCAAAGACCCAGACACTGCCACAGCTCATCTGA
>NW_008667613.1:672-2115 GCF_000695815.1 Acanthisitta chloris | reverse complement strand
GACTGGGATTAACTGGGATATACTGGGACTTTATTAATCCATACTGGGATGAACTGGGAGGGAATTGGGATATACTGGAATGAACTGGGATGAACTGGAAACACCCCAAGACACTTTTTCAAACTGGTTTTAACTGGTTTTAAACTGGTTTTTAACTGGTTTTAACTGGTTTAAAATGGTTTTAAACTGGTTCTTAACTGGTTTAAACTGGTTTTTACATGGTTTTAACTGGTTTTAAACTGGTTTTAACTGGTTTTAACTGGTTTTAAATGGTTTAAACTGTTGTAAACTGGTTGTAAACTGGTTTTAAACTGTTTTAAACTAGTTTTAACTGGTTTAAACCGGTTTTAACTGGTTTAAACTGGCTTTAAACTGTTTTTAACTGGTTTTAACTGGTTTAAAATGGTTTTAAACTGGTTCTTAACTGGTTTAAACTGGTTTTTACATGGTTTTAACTGGTTTTAAACTGGTTTTTAACTGGTTTTAACTGGTTTAAAATGGTTTTAAACTGGTTCTTAACTGGTTTAAACTGGTTTTTACATGGTTTTAACTGGTTTTAAACTGGTTTTAACTGGTTTTAAGTGGTTTTAAGCTGATTTTAACGGCTTTTAAACTGGTTTTAAACTGTTTTTAACTGGTTTTAACTGGTTTAAAATGGTTTTAAACTGGTTCTTAACTGGTTTAAACTGGTTTTTACATGGTTTTAACTGGTTTTAAACTGGTTTTTAACTGGTTTTTAACTGGTTTAAACTGGTGTAAACTGGTTTAAACTGGTTTTAAACTGGTTTTAACTGGTTTTAAACAGTTTTTTAACAGGTTTTAACTGGTTTTAACTTGTTTAAACTGGTTTGAAACTGGTTTCAAACTGGTTTTAACTGGTTTTTAACTGGTTTAAACTGCTTTTAAATGGTTTTAACTGGTTTTAACTGGTTTAAACTGTTTTTTAACTGGTTTTAACTGGTTTTTAACTGGTTTTAACTGTTTTTTTACTGGTTTAATCTGGTGTAAACTGGTTTTAACTGGTTTGAAACTGGTTTTAACTGGTTTTAAGTGGTTTTAAACTGGTTTTTAACTAGTTTTTAACTGTTTTTTAACTGGTTTTTAACTGGTTTTAAACTGGTCTTAAATGGTTTAAACTGGTTTGAACTAGTTTTAAACTGGTTTTAAACTGGTTTTAACTGGTTTTTTACTGGTTTAAACTGGTATAAACTGGTTTAAGCTGGTGTAAACTGGTTTAAACTGGTGTAAACTGGTTTTAACTGGTTTAAACTGGTTTTTAAATGGTTTAAACTGGTTTTAACTGTTTTTTTAACTGGTTTTTAACTGCTTTAAACTGGTTTTTAAGTGGTTTAAACTGGTTTTAAATGGTTTTAACTGGTTGAAAACTGGTTTTAACTGGTTTAATCTGGTTTTTAACTGATGTAAAATGGTTTTAAACTGGTT
>NW_008667613.1:0-478 GCF_000695815.1 Acanthisitta chloris | reverse complement strand
TTTTTTACTGGTTTAAACTGGTTTTTAACTGGTTTAAACTGGTTTTTAACTGGTTTTAACTGGTTTTATCCCCTTTAGGGCTCCCCAAGGCCCTGGAGAAGCTTCCGGAAGTTCCTCGGAGGATGAACCGGAACCGGAAGTGGGTGACCCGGAACCGGAAGTCGCCGACCCGGAAGCGGAAGTTGGGGGCGGGGCCAAAGGTAAGCGACAAAAATCTTAATTTTTGGTGTTTTTTTCACCATTTTTTACATTTTTTTACATTTTTTATCATTTTTTAAACACTTTTTAAGCTTTTTGGGGTTTTTTTCCTCCATTTTTGGCTTTTTTTTCTCCATTTTTGGCTTTTTTTTCTCCATTTTTGGCTTTTTTTTTGCCATTTTTGGGTTTTAAATTTTTTGGGTTTTTTTAACCTTTTTTTGATTTTTTTTTTCGCCATTTTTGCCTCTTTTTAATTTTTTAGAAGTTTTAACCTTTTTTG
>NW_008667612.1:11377-11695 GCF_000695815.1 Acanthisitta chloris | reverse complement strand
TTCTGTCCTCCACAGGCTCCATGCAGACGACGCATTTCCTTCCCGGCTCCGGAGTCGCATCCACTGTCTGCTGTGGGCGGTGCTCACGGCAGAAGGAGCTGGTGGGAAAAGGGATGGGCCAGGTGAGAAGTGCTGGGCCTTTCCCAGTGGCAGAGAGGAGGGGAGAGGAGGTACCTGTAGGGTGTAATGTACTGTGTGACACAGCCAGCCTCCTTGGCACAGGGCAGATGGAAGCTCAGGTCGCAGTTCTCAGCGCAGCAGGAGATGGTGGCTCCTCTCCCGCCACAGACGAAGCAGCACTGGAAAGAGCACCGCAGC